>NW_009242485.1:0-2850 GCF_000690835.1 Fulmarus glacialis | reverse complement strand
TTATTATTATTGTTATTATTATTATTGGTCCTGCTTCTATATGCATGGTGAAATTTCTTGCTGAGTCAAATGCATGGGGTACAGGAGGCAGAATTTAAAAAAATGAGGTCTGGATCCTGTTACAGGGACCAGTTGCTTATAAATTAGGTACAGTAAGTCATCGCTTAGGTATCTGTTTTATTTCTGATCCAAAATGACTGTAATCTCACAGTCTTCTACAGGTCGAGTCTAAGTATTAAACAGGAGGAATAGGCCAGCAGAATAGAATCCTTATGTCCTGATTCTCCTCACAGCTACAGTAATAAAGGCTGGAAGAAATGCAAAGGAGGTCTGCAAAGTTTGTTGTACTACTGAACCAGCAATGTAGCAACAGGTTAGTGTCTGTATCTGTAAGACTGTGCATATAATGAAGTAGAGGTGACTGTTACAATAGGAAAATTACCTTCCCCAAGGTTATAAAATGGGCAGCATAAACTGTAAGTTAAGGGCCTGTCAGAGGTGGTGTGTGCAGCTTGACAGGTGCCAGGCTTCCAGTTCAAACCCCCAAAGAGAAATGGTAGAGCAAAAAGTGCATCAGGAGAGATGTGGCTGATTGTTCTTTCAGGTTAGGAGAGTTGAAGCAGTCTGCAGTGCTTAACCTATGAGCATGCTGCTTTTAATTTTCCATTTTTATTAACATTAATTATTAACATCATGAATATTAACACAAAACCTTTCTCAATTTCATTTTTTATTAAAAAATGAAGGGTAAAGCTGGTACAGGCATGGAAGAAAGCACTACTGAAAGCTCCTTGGAGATAACAATGTAGAGCAGGAGGGAGCTAGGGGTACAGATTGGGAAATGTTGTAATACTGTAGGTACCTCAGCATTGGAATATGAAAGCTTATTTTAATAGTTAATAAAATTTTAATTTTGCTCTTTTTTTTTTTAAACAAAGCAGTGATTGGAAAATCTTATTAGAAAATGTCAGTTCTCAAATTCTGGTCCACTGGAACCTATGATGGCCCAAAGAGCTTTCGTAATGGAGTACAGTAAGCTGTGTGGTCACATTACATAGGTCCTCCTTGCTTCCCACAAGTTTAGCATTAAAAGAAACTGAGAAAATGAACTAAATATGTTCCAAATAGTACTTCTTTGTGACAGCTTTCCCCAGCGTCGCAGAATGAGTGAGATGGCCCCCAAGATTGCTTTCTGAGGCATTACAAAAACATGCAAGATATTGCATATAGATGGATTTTCTTCTTTCCTCATCCTTCCATATATTGCATACTGAAGAATTGTGTCCTTGGTGTGTGTTTTGTGGTGTAGCACCTTTGGGTTATTGATTGGATTGATTAGTAGCAAATTAGAGCAAGCAGCAATATTTACTGACAATTTCTGTCCCTTGGATGGGGGAGGCAGGCTCCCAGCGCCTGGTCTTCAGCCACGTGAGTGTTTCATGCTTAGTGCAGTTTAAAGAGCTCAGTGGGTACATTTGTCTGTGATAGGAGCAGGTGTTCTTCCTCACTTAATGAAATGGCAGCTTTTTTTGAATTCATGGGGCTTGTCCCCTTTGCCAGATGCACATACCAGTTCTATTTCTAGGCAGAACTGCAGAACCCCTTTTGCTTTAGAAATGTCAGAAGGTAAGAGAGTCTTCTGTGTGATTTGAAGGATTTCCCAGTTCCATTTGGGTTGGGCACTTCAAGAATGAGTGTTGTTTTTTTCATGTGCATGTGTGTGTGTGGTTATTTTTCTTGTGGTAATAAATGGTCCTTTTTTTCTTGAAGAAAAATGATTTTTGTAAGGTCCACCATTAGGATTTACAGGAAAGGCTCTTGTTTGAGTTTGCTGTGAAGAGTTCAGTCAATTCTAATGCTTTCCAAATTGGCTTTCCCCTTCCTAATCTGTTCTGTGTAGAAGCCGTGCATTATAATATATGAATGTGTGTTTACTCCTGAATAAATTTACAGGAGTTTTGCTAGCAGGCATGATCTAATGTGATTTTTTTTAATTAATAAAGAAATGGGATATGTAATGCATAATGGGTAGCACACTGAGCGGCATTAGATTAACTAGGAATTGAAGAACTGTGTGTCCTGCTGATGGTGGACAAAATCAAAGTCATTGACAGATTCACTCACTCCATCACAAACAAAAAAGACCTTGAGGTTGTTTATTTGAATAAGGGAACCATAAATCTAGCACACAGATACCAGCAAACAATAGTCCTGGATTTTGTTTCTTAAAAAATACGATGTGCAATATAATAGAAGTCCATTATTATATGTCTTTATATCTTTATATATAGCTGTAGATAATGTGTAATTTTGTATGGCCAGGAAGTAGGTTGGCAAATGTATATACAACAAGCAATGTGGATTTATAGACTGCCTGCTAAAGGTTTACATTTATCCTTAATTTACTTTGTGGGTCCTATCGGGTCCTTCCTGAGAGCACTAAAAATGGTTGTCTCACATTTTAAAAGTACATTTGAAAAGTGGTGTAATATGATTTGTGCCTGAATTTATATTTCAGAGGGGAATATTTCCTCCTATTAAAATCATCAGGTCCTGAATATGTTCAGCTGAAAAACAGGACTGTATAACAGTCTTTTACTCAAGACTTGTAAGGGAATCAATATAGTTCCCATCAGTACAGTAAATTACTTACTGAACCACTTCCAGTAATCACGATGCACAATTTCTCATTAACCCCTTCCCTTCTCTGTGTAGAACCAATATTGTCTTAGAATACAGTTATTTTGGAATATATCTGTAAATCATTAGACACTAGAGTAATTAATTCAAAATCTGATAACTAAGGCTGTTAGATATCTGTAACAGTTCTGTTCAATATCTTTATCAACA
>NW_009242484.1:0-2809 GCF_000690835.1 Fulmarus glacialis | reverse complement strand
TAAGTACCTCAGCCTTATCCTCATCCTTTCGCAACAACAATATTCAACAACCTCATGAATAACTCAGAATATATGGCTGTCCTATTTTAAATCCTATGTTTCCTTTTGTTTCTGAACGAGTTTGTACCTTTTTGAGAAGCAACCAATCCCGATTTTAATATTTGCAGTGGTATTTAATGTTTGCAGTACAACCTTAAGTAAATTGTGTCAGTGATTCTGAAGACACATCTGTTTACTAGCTGCCTGCTTTTGATCTCAGCTGCTATCTTCCAGGTCAATGATGTCTTCTGATCTTATGTATTCCCAAGTTTCTCCTTTGCAGATCCAGTGTTCAGCGTATTTCATGAAAGAAAGTGAGATCCAAAAGTTTGGCTTGGGGGGCAGAGGGAGAGAAGGATTTCGCTTGGCTTCCTGGAGTTCCAGGATATGCAGAGAAGGGTGCGCTGACTTTTTTCTTGCAAAGTTTTGGTTAAAAAATTGAGATTTAACAACTTCAGAATGTGTTGTGAATTTTATCATTTCATAAGACACAACAGAACAAAAATTTTTAAAAAAATATTTTTGACATTTCCTAAACATTTTTATGTTTCAGTTGGAAATGCAATTTTGTTTTTTTTCAGGATTTTCCACTGTTTTGCTGTAGAAAATTCAAAAATCTTGAAATCCAAATAACAATTTTAAATTTTAGTGATTTAAAATAATTTCATCCACAGTGGGTGATTGTGAGTTCTGTTAGGCTGATTGTTTCGCATCCTTCAATTGCCAGTGTCATGGATATTTGCCCAGAACCTCATCATGACACAGCTGGACACCTCATCACCTTGAATAGCATTTGGGTCTATGGAAAGGGTAAAGCACTTTCACAGGATGTTTCAGATTGTGGGGAACTGAACCGCCATCTCATGAACATGCCTCTGCCCCACTGGCTATAGAGGGACTCTAAAGCAGTTACACTTCTAACACAGCTGTCTCAAAGGTACAAGGTTAGATGGGATGAAGCTGATCTAAAAGTGCTTATGAGCAGATGGATGCCCCCAGAGGTGCACACCTTAGTCCTCCCTGAGTTGGCGAGATAGGCAGTAGCTGTATTTTGGAAGTGACATAGTCACATTACCACAGGCTATTTTCAATCTAATGAGCTTACTTTTCAGCAGGGTTTATTTGCTGGACCCCAGCCATCACACTAATGGCTTTGGATAGGAGCTTGCTCACATCTGGGTATCTCTGTGTGGGCAGAAAAGGTCTCCCCTCCTGCCCATGTGGAAATGCTCTGATATACCCAAGTCGTTTTTGGGTACCCTTCCAAAATCCATTTATCTTTTTGTCCAGCTCATGAATTTCACCTTATTTATCATTTGCCCCTGCTTTTTGTTTTGGTTCAGTTGTTTACACACTTGCTTGAAACAAACGCAGGTTTCTCTCCAAATGGCTGCAAGGCTCTTAGAGGAAGACCTGTAACAGAGGGAGTGACTGGTACAACTGACACTTTAAATCACATATCTCTCTCTAACATGGGCTAGGATGTGCTCTGTTTGATCTGGGAGCCTGAACTAGCTGTACCATGAGCAGCGACTTGGTAACGCACAAGTAACAACTTCTACATTGTTCCCAAACTCATTTGCTTTGAATCACTTCAGGCCATTTAAAAAATGCAGCAAGTTCCTGTGAGTAGAAGGCTGTGCTGACAGCAGATCCACGAGGAATGATGATTAGGACAGAAAATGGCTCAGAACTAGCCCGGCTTTCTAATGATCTCATGTTCAGGGCAAACAGAGCAGAATTGTGGCTGCCACAAACCATTAGGACCATTCCTAAAGACAGATAGGCTGGGGTAACTGGACACCTGTCCAGTTCCAGTAGTGACTAACTTCTTTAATTTAATTCATTAGATGAATGTTTACAGGAGTAAGTTAAAAGCGTTACAGCTTTCCTGGGATACTTACTAGCCAAGCAATACTTTTTAATCAATAAGAGAAAAAGCCTGATTTCTCACTATGATGTCATTTCAAAAAAGTGAAACCTTTTTGACTCAAAGTAATCACAAAGAAAGAAAGAAAATAATCCTTAAATGACTTAGAAGAGGTGTTAAAATTGAGGTTTTATGATAGGAGAGAAAGTGGACTGTATTAATCCCACTGTTAGTCCTTTATCTTTAAAAATCAATGCAGATTACATTTTTCCTTTGGCTAGAAAGGCTGCAGCTACTGCTCTGCGTTTGATTCAGCCAGCAGTAGTACTGTCCTCAGCAGAGGGCATGTGATACCTACTTAACTAGCATCAACAAAAACAGTAGGATGATCTTTTGATGTTCACAGAATTTCCTGGAAACCATACCCTACAAATCTTTAATAGACATGTTCCTTCTTCAGGTCCACACATTTGTGGCACTGATTTTCAACAGAACCTGTCCAGAGGCACCTAATTGCAAAATGTGACCTTCTTCTGTCTTTTTTCTTCTCATTTAATGTTGTAAGAATAATATGGGAAAAGGAGGTTAAGAAGTGACTTGATCACGTTTATAAGTACCTATACGGAGAGACAACTTCTAACAGTGCAAGGCTCTTTAATCTGCCAGACAAATGGATGGTACAATTCAATGGCTGAAAGTTGAAGCTCAACAAAATTAAACTACAAATGCACTGTAAAAGTTTAGCACAAAGGCTGGGACAACATGCCTGCGATGCATTTTCCATCACTTGAAACCTCTCACCCAAGGAAAGCCTTTGAGTCTTTCCAAGTCATATGTTTCAGGTCAACCAGAAATTGCCTGGACCATTACAGGATGTCCTGGTTCCGGCTGGGACAGAGT
>NW_009242483.1:0-2831 GCF_000690835.1 Fulmarus glacialis | reverse complement strand
ACCTTAATGATTCTATGATTCTATTTGTTTCCCCAGAGTTTGCTGGGGAACAGAGTAAAAAAATTACTTAGAGAAGACAAGACATTTGCTCCCACACTCATTGAGAAGGGAGAAGGTCTAACACGACATCCTTCCCAGCACCAAGTCCCATCAGTCTCCTGGCTACTAGAACGAAAACAAATCCTTCACCTTTGCCAGTTCCCAATGCCCCAGCTGCTCATGGTGGAAGCCTGCTGATCCTTCCCTCATCCATAGGATGCAGCGCTGCAACTTGAAGGACTGAAAACTGATGAACTGGTTTAATAAATGCATAAACAGAAGTTGTAGTCGTTGTACGCAGGATGGGGCAGTGGCACATACAGAGCAGCTTCTCACCGCACCCCAAACCAGAATACTCCACAGCAAATAGGGCCTTTTGCTATAGGAAGATTCACATCGAACAGGCACATCTGCACTAGCCACCTACACATCCCAGCATGTTCATTGGTCCTTTTTGTACTAAATCGCAACAAACTACTTTTCCCATCTAGTAATTTATCAGGCATCAATGTTGTGGTGAGAGACTTTGGGGAGCCATAGATTCTTCTTCGACGTGATGAACCTCATGTACCATGTTGGTTTAGGATACATGGCTGTATATCTGAAAACTGCATACGCAAGCAGATTGCAACTTGCTAACAGACCAGTATGAATGCTTGAATTTCCAAACATATCCGATTTTAAGGCTCTAAAGGATTTTATGACTCTATAGTTTGGTGGGCACAAATACGGATTTATTTCATCCCATAACTCTAATGTTATCTGTAGGGAGGCAGAAGTATCTACCCGTATTTGTTCTTCATCATCTGACTTGATTGACAAAGTTGTAACAACAAAGCTCTGCAGCCTCCTCTATTATTTAAAATACAGATCTAAGACAATATCCAGGGAGGTATTTGAACCAAACAGGTGACCTTATAAAAAAGGTATCAAGTTTAGACAATGGAAAAGTAAACCATGTAAGCTGTTAAATGGAAACTGAGAGTAATAAAAGGAAATTTGCAAAACAAAAAAGGAAGAAAACAGAACAAATGAAAGAAATTACATGTGAACAGAAGAGCCTATTTTCAACCAGCTGGCTGGCTAAACAGCCGAGGACAAAGAAACAGGAGTTACATGAAATAAAAATACCTTATTCTTATTAGAGTCCATCCCAAAGTCAGAACATCTGTGTTCCACAAACATGTCATACTCATCAAAACTGTCGGGGTCCAACAGCAGAAGAATTCGTTCTCTTGCTGTCAGCTTTCCCTGAAACGGAGCAACAATTAATATAGCCATCAGGTGGTTCTGGCTCTGTTTACTGACCACCAGCAGATGTAGTTTAATCAAACATAGCCTCACTTGATCTGCTACATTTGGCCCATTAAGCAACTGCATGCCCCCAAAGCTGGAAATAGCCTATAAAGTGATTATCCTCCTTAAAAACAAACATAATGCAAGCCAGACTTTGAAAAGAAGGCTGACTATTGGAGCAGCACTACCACAAGATAAAGGAAACTCTCTCAGAGTCTTTTCAACAAGATATAATAGCAACACAGCTATTTTTGCCTACACATTTAAATGCCGCTATTAAGGCCTTTGTTCTATTCTTAAACATGGAACCCTTCTACAGCTAAACCAGTCCTTACCAACAGTTCAAGGCTCAATTCACCACGCTCAGATATTTGGCTGCAGCAAATGAGAGGAAAAAGGAAATATGACAGCCTGCAGGGATCTTCTGACAAAATCCTTTTGTTGTTTTTTCTGTTGGACACTGGTATAGGCAAAAGTAGAGTAAGGGCAAAGAATGTAATAAATTGACCAGATATGCATCTCCCTTGCTCAGTACTAATGATGCCATGCAGTAATAAATGATTGAAAAGTTCTTTTTGTCTTAACCTTGCAAACAAATTTGTTATTTCCAACCCAGGCAAGCATCTGTCTACAAAGGTCAGGGCACCTGGGCTGTCTTCTTTACGGGACAGCGTGACCCCACCTCAACATGACACTAAAACACAGCTCGGCTTCTCCACAAAACTTCTGACCAGTCGGTCAAAAAGTTCATGAAAATCAACAAATGCAGGAAAGACTAATGTAAGCCATAGATTTAATTTATGTAAAACATGACATAAGATGTTTGGGGCCCCCAGACATGCAGAAATGCTTGCATATTGGTATGTCAGTGCCCTAAATGTAACTCAGTGAGCCTGTAACTCTTTTCAGATGTTTTATAACTGCGGGAGGGAAACTGCTGATGGGCAAACTGATCATTCATGTAGTCTTCACTACCTCCTTGATGCCTACAAGCCATCAGGGTCCCACTAGGTCCTTGCACTAAACTGAAAAGACATTCCAGCAAGCTACAATTAACAGAAATAGAAAAACTATGTTGTCACCCCCCTCTGCATTGCCTAAATTCTGAACAATAGAGGCAAGAGACTAAAAATCCAGCTGTTGTCATCCTTCCCATCTGTCTTTTCCTCTGCCTTATTTCCACTCTTCTAGCTCTTTGCTCTCATCTCTCAGAGTTGCAACAGCAGTGTAAAAGATGAAGCTGTGCTGGATGCTATGCCTCCAAGCCCACCGAAGTGTTAAGCAACCTAGAACTTACCATGACATGATAAGCGCAAGTTGCAACTTTTGTCTACGCTACCCCTCACACACATGCATTATAGCCAATCTGGTGACAAAGCTGATGTAAATGAATTATTCTTTTCTCTGCCTGGAGTAACAAGTAATGCAGTCTTTAATGCCGCTTCAGCAAAGCTCCCCCGCAAAAGGGCCTCTGCAACGGAAACGCAAAGCCGCCC
>NW_009242482.1:0-2683 GCF_000690835.1 Fulmarus glacialis | reverse complement strand
GATGCACCACAAAGAGCAAATACAATGGACGCGGAAGGAAATCCCAGGTAACGTAGGGTTCACCCAGGGTCCTGAGTGCAGCAAAAAGCTTTAAGGGGTCTGCAGGCTTTTGGCTTAGATTTTGTATGACAGTTTGGATGGCACTGAATTCTTCAAGCGTTTTGCATATTGCAGAGTTCAGCACAAGCAATCAAAGGATTGAACAACTTTATCTGCAACGCTTTTCAGAGTGACTGCTGTACTGAGGCTACACAGTGTTTCATTCGTTTTTCCTTCTCTCTCTTCGTATACCTGCTGTTCTTGTAGAGAGAACACAATGTTCTGAGGAAAACCATTAATGCTTTAAAAGTGAATTTCTCATGTTCTAGGCCACGATCGCATTTGTTTACTTGGGGCTACAGCCAGCTCATTCTGCTTTTGATTAAACTCCCAGCTGATTTTGTTACAAAAGAGAAGATGGCTGACATCTGTAAATCACAGGGGTAAGAAGAAAGCTTGGTAATTCTTGATACTTGGTTAGTTGGTATTCTGACCCCAAAAAGATACAAATGAAAACCACCCATCTGCTCCTTACTTGGACAGGTTTTATTGAAAAACCTTTCCTTTTTTTGAGGATGAATATTGAGTGTCCAATGTAATGTCCCAAATACCCCTTTTGACTAAGGGGTATTCCCCGTGACCCCACTCTGCAGTGACTTCTGGCATTCAAGAAATTCCATTGCTTCTGTCTTCACTGATATTTGAATGAGCATTTAATTATTGTTGACTTTAGTTTAGACTGAGTATTTGATTCCTGGAAATCTTTACTCTCTTATTCAAGATTTTGGCCTGGATATCTTTTTCTCTGTCTGGAGCTGGATAGAAGAATAGAAGCCTTTACTTATATTGCTCATTTGGATGATTTGAGCCTGTTGAATGGAGAAGATGGTTAGTGAGTCTCAAGCTGTGTAAACATACTTCTGTAATACAGGAACTGCCCTTATTATATACTGATTCAGTTTGTCCAAAGTTGAGTTGAACTTCAATTTTTTGAAGTGTTTTGGTAGCACTAACTGTGTGTAGTGCAGCGTATTTGAAACGCACAAATGGGTGTTACGCTCTTGTATCTTCACACTGTGCTTTGTGAACTCAGTGCGAGAAAATGCTTAAAAGTTCAAGAATGTAGAGTAGTTTATCAGTAGGGAGTAAAAGCTGAACTTGGTGTTGTAGCTAGAGGAATAGCTAGCCAGCATACAACTCCCCCCACTACACACGCACACACACACAAAGTTACGACGAGCGAAGCATTGTATCACCTGGCAGAACTTAGAAGAAAATTCCCAGTAGCCCTAAGATGGACAAAACAATTCTTTGTCTCTTGAGTTAAACCAAAGCCTTAAATATTGACCTACTGTGAAGCTTTGTGTGTAGTTCACCACTGAATCTTTACACTGAGTCAGGCAAGGCAGTACACTTCTGTACGTAATTTGCTTGTTGATAACGCTTGGTTTTCTTAGATCTTCACAGAGAAAAACAGAATAGCTAGCTTCCCTTTTAAGTGCAGATATATTTAAAATAGTAGGCTTAGAAGAATCCTTGTTTTACAAATAATGTAACAAACTCTTTTTACATCTAGGTTCCATTCCAGAGACCACAGAAGAATGGAAGTTTCTTCTGCATCTTGCACAAAATCACAGCACAGCTTTCCACCACCATGGCTCACAGAACGGGAATGCTGTCAGCAACGGTAGCTCGAGCTGCCCAGACTGCATCACTGTGGAAAACGTGGCTCTCTTACTGGCAAAGGCCATTGGCCCAAACCGTGCCTTGCCTCTCTTGCAGGAGTGTGGCTTGACACTAGAATTGTCTGCGAGATTTACTGGTGTCTGTGAGATACTGAGAATTGCTGAGAAAAGGCAAAGGTAAGATGACACAACAGAAGATCCATGTACGCACCCTGTTCATTTTGGATCTTCTTGGTGCTTTAAACTTTCTTTTCAGTTAACAAAAAGATAAAATACTTCACATTTTTACCTCGGATTTTAAACTCAGCTGAAAGCTTTGCTATTATTTAAGAGCTATGCATTGTGCAATATAGGCATTTTAAAATGGGAAATGAGGAAACAGGAGATCATACATTCAAGATGTGTGTGAAGGAGATTCTCTGAAGGAGGTACCTGTCTTGCTGAGTCCTGCACAGACTCTGATCTCACCTATCCCTTTCAGAGAAGGCATGCATGGTGATGTCATGGTGTTACTTCTGAAATACAATTACGTTTTTGACAAACTTTTCTTTAAAAGGCAAACCAAAACTCTGTGTTCTTTCTGTTGTTAGCTTTTTTTACCATTTGACTTTTTTTTTTTCCTCCTTTGCTTTAATTGCAGAGCGCTGATTCAGTCCATGCTGGAAAGGTGTGACCGGTTTTTGTGGTCTCAGCAAGCATAGAAAACAACGTGGAAAACTTTGGGAACATTTTTTACAGTAATGATTGTATATTAAAGTGCCTCTTAAACGTAAGAGGCTCTTAAAGAAATAAACTCCTGTCTAAAAGTTCAGTTATATTGAGCCAGTCTCCATTTGGCAGGTATCTGACCGGGAACTGTTGAGCCCCTAAGTATTAAATTACGGTGTATAAAATTGTTTGCTTGTTTGTTTGCAAACATGAGAAGCAATTCCTTGGAAATATCTAAGCCCGTAGTTGTT
>NW_009242481.1:0-2771 GCF_000690835.1 Fulmarus glacialis | reverse complement strand
TCTTTCGTGGGCCAACCTTCTGGGGTATCTCCCAAAGAAGCAACATTAGTAACAGAATTCTGA
Source organism: Fulmarus glacialis (assembly GCF_000690835.1). Classification (NCBI taxonomy): domain Eukaryota; kingdom Metazoa; phylum Chordata; class Aves; order Procellariiformes; family Procellariidae; genus Fulmarus; species Fulmarus glacialis. The sequence goes on along the minus strand of NW_009242481.1, from coordinate 2,708 downwards.
AGAAAGCTTACCTAAGCAAACGTGTAGGCATTAAAACACTGTCTGACAGTGTCCTGACCCGGCTGGGCTTGCTTTATTTCTGCACCCCTGGCTAGCAGGTTTTCTTCTAGCCTGAACTCTCCTCTTATGGGCATGTTCAGTATTCTATCCGGATAGTTAGTTGCCTTTGGGAAGAGGGTTTAAAAAAAAGCACTACAGGTTTTAGGCCGTCGGAGTTTGTGATACCCATGTCTTCAGAATCTTGTACAGTTTTCTCTGGAAGAGAAGCAGCTATTCACTGCCAAACATACGACCGACCCCTGACCTTACTGTCAGACTAATGAGTATAGATCTGCAAGTTCATGATTTTCTTACACATCTTGGCTTGCTGTGAAACTAGTTTTATGTCTGAATGAGGCTGTTACTGCTTTATGTAGGTAGTTGATTCTTGTATCCCCATGAAATCAACAGTTACAAAGAATATTGTTAAACAACATGACTACAGCTTGGCTGGTCCAAAGACAGAATAAAGAGGCTAGTAGTAAGCTTTTTCTCCCATAGAGCACACACAACATCAAATCAGCTCTTGTCTGATGGTAAGCACCCATAATACCTTGGACTAGATGAACTATAAATTACTAGCCTTCTTGCTACGTGTTCCTCTTTATTTTCAGTTCCTGCAGAGTCTGAAAACAAAGCACATGGTGGCATTGCCATCTACGCACATTTCTAAAAAATTAATCTATTCAAAGGGGCTGTGTAATTTCTAATTCTAGCAGCATTTGGTAATGAAATTTTGTGTAGTTCTGTAAAGTAAGTCTCTTTGTGTAAGTGTGTGTGAAGAATTGCTGAACGAATTGGGCATAAAACCAAGGGGAAATAGATAACGCCACCCAGGAACAAAGTCTAGTCTTTACACTCCAAATTCAGTTTGGTCACCGCAGTAGGCTGTGTATCACATTTTTAGAAAAGAGCTTTCGTCTCAGTGCTACAAGGAGAGGTCAGGGTTTACAGACACTCTGCTAAATCTACCTGTCAAGCTGAAAATTCTGCAGCTTTAAAATAATGCTAATTTTCATGCAAGACAAGTTCCTGCTTCCTAAAATGTGTCTAATGATCTTACTCATTACTCATGACATGTGCAGAGTCTGTCTTACAAAAATAAGTCTTACAATTAGGGTTAAATTCAGCTTGGTGTAAACGCAGAGTAAATTGGCTAAGTTTGAATTCATACCAGCCGAAGGTGCACTTCCGTGCAGAATGTGGTGCCTAGTTTGTTGCTTCTGAGTGGAAAAAGTACAACTGTTTTTTTCCTGAGTGCTATGTACTAGAATACTTTTGAGTAGGAATATTATTGCAATTTGTGTCATTTCTGTCCTTTGGACACGAATTTACTACTGCACATGAATGTGTTACTGAAGAATTTTCCTCTTGGAACTTCCCTGCCAAATAGGAAACAGAGGAGATCACTTTCTAATCACTTCATGGCATTTAAATAATATGCCAATTTGTAGAACTCATTACACACACATAGTCCAAAATATTGGTATAAAGGACCTTCAGATAAACTCCACTGGGGGAATGCTACTGCTGTGCTCTAGGAAAGAAAAAACAGCACTGGTTACTGTCTAGCTGCCTGAAGAAATAATACTGTAGGAGCAGGAAATGATAAAAACAAAGCACTTTTTAAGCCTGTTTTGCATTGTTAATTATCATCGTTTAATATTTTAAACAATAAAAAAGCTTGCATCACTTGATGATGCAAGTATTAACATGAGTTTGCAGAATTCCATACAGTATCTGCTAAATAAGCAAGTTTGGCAGGTTAGCAAATACCATGATTGCAGCATCCATGATTTGAATTCAAACAGTATTTATTCCTCTGCAGAGAGTTTGTAAATCAGAATAGCACACTCCTGGGTTCTGAACGGTATCTGACCCCAGCGAGTTTGAGGAACGTATTTTTAGTGCTTGGCCCCTGTGCAGAACTGCCCAAATCAAACGATTGTCTCCTTTGAGTTCCTTTTGAGGGACTGCAGGGCCAGCAGGGACTGCTGGTTGGAGGGGACGTTGGCAGACTTCGGGATGAGGAGTATCACCCGCTGATTGGTCCGACGCCATTCGTTGTATAATCTACAGTGATACCTAAAGGATACCTGGGGAGAGAGAGGAGAGATGCACTGTGTATAGAGTCACTGCAGTCCTCCAAGAAATCAGCTGGGGTTTGGGGGGAAGCACCTTCAAGTGGAACAAAAAGCTGACAAGCAGCCTAACTGGGCGGGCTAAAAATGAGCAAAAAGTGGTGGGCAAAGACCTACCACGTAGCTGGCTTGTTCCCCAAGTTGCCACAGCAGAGAAGAGGAGCAGCCTGTGCCTGACGTTCTGCTGTTGCCTACTTGTCATTCCCTCTTTTATAACACAAAAAATCAGACACCCTGCCTCTGTCTTTCCCAAGAACTAGAATTATTGGCAGCCACCTACAAGGAGAATGAGTTTGGGGTACCACCATGCTTCGAGTTGTTGAACTGACAATGAAGGTAATGGGCTGGATGGTGAAGGCTTGCAGGTAGCTAAGCTGCGTGCAAACACGGACAGGGTTGCACGTTCTGCCTGGTAATGCTTTATCGCTGAATGCATCAAATTCAAGATTGCACTGATGCAACAAGGTGAGTGTGAGCCATCTGCCAACATGTGTGTACCTCAATTTAGATTGTCTTTGCATTTTTTTT
>NW_009242480.1:0-2830 GCF_000690835.1 Fulmarus glacialis | reverse complement strand
ATTATTATTATTATTATTGTTTAAACAATATCCAAAACTTTAAAGATACTTGCTTTTGGACTGTACCTGTAACGTATTCCAGATACATTGAAACTTCGTTAGTATCATATCAATCCAAGTAGAAGCAAGAATAAGATTCAGCAGTGCATACTGAGTATGGCACATATCAGAAATTTACAGGATCAATGTGTGGGCTTCGAAACTATTCAATGTTCCAGGTTATTAAAATCTTAACATCTTTAGAGGCCTTTCATCTCAGCTGTTAGATCCTTCTTGTGAACTTGTATGCATGAGTCGTTTCAATCCTCTGGGTCCTATGTATGCATTTGAAAAATCTTGGCTTCAGAGGACTTTTTATGAATCCATTGCAAGAAGAGGTGCTGTGTCTGGCACCATGCCATAGACAGTAGCACATCTTGCCACTCGCTTTGGTGTTCTTGTGAGTGTACTACTACCGTACACACAAGCAGTTTTCATTGTTAACTGTGGTTTACTTGAAATTCCAGCATCTTAAGGTTTGGCGTGATTTGGATCAAACTTTCCAATGAACAAAATACATATCTATATAGTTAAATGCATCTATGACACACAGTGGACTTTGGTCCTTAGTGAACAGAGGCAGTGATTCACACACACACCACATAGAGCCAGATGCCTTCAGGGCAGATGGGCCACAGCCACATAACACTTGGCCCTGGATCTGTGTCATGTGCCCCCCCAAATTCTTTTCCCCCTGTGTGTTTCTCTGAAATAATGAGAAATCTGTGTTTAGTCCCACTAGAGAGAGGTTTTTATAGCATGAGACTTAGGTTGTGTATTGCTTGCCCCAAGGCATGGCACATGAAGTTGTGTTAATCGTTAAGAATTAGTGCTCACCAGGTAATGTTAGAGGATGCTAGAGAACAGAAAAAAACCTAGTTGAGTGCAGCCTTCATCCACTCTCTCCATTGAAAAAAATCTCTATAGAAAACTCTTTTTAATAACCCATGGATTTTGCATCATGAGGAATTGATTGATAGTGCTCCAAAAGAAAGTTTAGCAACAAATTAACATTTATGCAGTGTGGAAGATCAAGGGGTCAGGGCTCGGGTCTTAACTCAAAAGCCAAATTATTTGACAGGACAGACCTACCTCAAGTTTCCTACAAGCTAGAACACTGATTTTCAGCTAGGTTTATTTGTCAGACCAATATGGGCTTTTGACTGGATTTTGTATATTCACTCCAAATACACTGAATTCATACAAAGAGGGATTGAAAGTATTCTACTTTGGCCATTGCAAATATTCTATTTGTTCATAAAACCTCTCTAGGAGATCTTTTGAGCTTTTCAGTATTTTTTTTCTTTTACCACTTTTCTTTCTTTGTAAGTAACTCTGATATCTGTGGACAAGAAGCACAGTATACATGTTAGATATTATAATAACTATTCCCATGAAAGATACCTGTAGAATTTGTCTCTTCAGAAAAACAAGTTTTTGCTGTTTCTTTGACTTTAGTCCTTACAAATAAAACTGTGGCCTTCATGCTTTAATAATGACATGATATGACATAGGATGAAGTAGTAGAGGGATGTGAGGGCAAGCCAATATAAATATATTTACCAGACAAATATCTTCCAACAAATCTTTAATCTACTTAACAATCTTATCAATTAGTGAAGAGCATTGATTAGGTAAATCAATACAGTTCTTGTTTAACAATCCAGATTTATTTTCTGGTTATGCCCAGATGTTGCTGGTATTAACATGCTGCTGATACTTGTTTTTCCTATAGAATTTGCATATTCTAAATTAAAAGAAGGGAAAGTATGTGTTAACATTTCTAGTGACGTATGTGAATATTTTTTGTTCATAAGTCATTCAGATATAGAAAAATGTCTATTCTCAGTGTTTCTCTTAAGCACACTCTACATGTTTTCCTTAATGATAGAAATTAATATGTTTCTTAGACTCTGGAATAAGGCCTTGGCTCTTATAGAGTGTATCTTTTATTTCTGTTCTGTTGCAGTTTAGGAATACAAATACCAAATACAAACAGTAACTTTTCACCCCATAAACAATGGCAGGTGTTCATCTGTACGTGTGTGGAAATTATTAAGATAACTGCTAACTAAATAATGTCAGCTTTGTGTTATGCAAGATTTCAGATGTTTCAGATATAAAATGCAAACATATTTTTAAATATTACCCTAAGGTCTTTCTGCCAGCTTTACTACTTTTCTGGAGGGTCTTCTCTTTTGCTTTCTTTTTTTTTCCCGCACCTCCAATAGGGGATTTTACACTTTCGGATTTTTTTCTATTCACACACGAATTAGACAATATATTTTCAAATCAAAACTAATTTTATTTCTTGCCTCCTGTTTTTATTGTCTGCAAGAGGTTTTTTTTTAAATGTATTTTCTGCCCCCAGCACTCTTTGGAGCTCAGTGTAATATCAGATGGGACTTTCATTAACATACCATTTTATTGCACACCCTAGCCTGCTGAAGTGAGTAACTTTTGTCATTCACTTCAGTAAGGCCAAGGCTCCACCTAAGGTTATTAATGAAAATGTTAAAATAGGACCCGATCAAAAAAGGACCATGCCTCCTCAAAACTTAATACACTGTTATTCATCATTACTCTATTTTACAGCCCTGTAGTTAGATGCTGTCAATATGAAAGAGTAATTTTCCAAGTTGATTTTAATTACAGTTGAGAGTAAGATCATTTGTTAGCTTTGTAATAACATCACAAAGCAATCACACTTGCCTGGCAAGATTTAGTATTTATAAGCCTATAGTGAAACATCTTATAGAATCATAGAATCATAAGATCATTAAGGTTGGAA
>NW_009242479.1:0-2820 GCF_000690835.1 Fulmarus glacialis | reverse complement strand
TGGCGGCGCCCCGAGGCAACCAGGTCAGCGGGGCACCCTAGGGTTCACGGGTCCAGGCGGTATTCCGTGCTCAGAAATACCTGGAAGAAACAGGATATTCTCCTCATCAGAGCTGGCGGAGGAAAGCTTAATGGTCACCTGAACAGCTCTTAGAGGCTGAGGGAAACAAAACCAAACTGTATTTTCATGAAACTCGTGACAGAGAAACTGTCAGAGAAATTGTTGACCCTCACAAAGTGGTTTCCCGAGACCATGTCAAAGATCACATTTTCAGATAGTTTATCACTGAATAATTGTCCAAGGGCTGAACTGACAAAAGGAAGTACGCCGCTTCTCCTGCTTTCATAGCTACTGCTGCCTAGTGAAATAGAAAGGAACAAATACATTAAAAAATACTGACTTGCTATAAACGAAGAACAATGACAAAGGAAAGAAAGAGAGAAATACAAGGCCCCTTGCAGGCCACCCTTCAGTAAACCACTGCTAGTTCCAAGGTCTTTGGGCCGGGTCAAGGCATACTAAAGCAGGCCACTTTCTTTTTCGTATTTGGGCCTTTTATGTTAAGTGTTTCTCAAGAAGTTCAAGTGCGGACAAGTAAACAGGCTGCTCAGCCAGCATGAGAGGACATGATGTTTACCAAAAAAGCTGGTTTTCACACTCACCTATAATGATGGGTTTGAGTCTAAGGGTTTTATCACCTGTCCTTGGGTAGAGAGGTTGTCTTAATGAGAGCTCCAGAGAACACACCGCTCTGATGTGTTTCTATCAGAAATAAATGCAGAAATCCTCCTTTCAAACCTCTGCCTTAGCAGAACGGAAATACTCGCAGGTAACTGTACTAGCTGTCCAACCACCGACTGATCCAGAAACACATTCTCTGCTCCTTGTTTATGCCCGTCGTACAGACACAAGGCTTCTCCATTGCATACAGCAAATTTAATTAACAGACTTTTGACGTTGGAGTTTAGACCCTTTCGGGAGCAAAGCAAACATTGCTGTCAGTAAGAATAAGGACCCCTCTTGTCTATGGCTCATGCAAGAGAGCTGCAGCTGCACAAGCTGCAAGTGAGCTGACACAGGAGAGGTCTGTTGGGGGAGGGAAAGGGAAAAAAAAAGGCCTCTGTCTCAGGAACAGCGAGGCTCTCATCTGTGTTATTTCACCCTCCCTGCTTTCTTTAGGAAACAGCGATCACAGATCACAACTGCATAAATTCCATTAAAGAACAGATTCTCAAAAGCAGTATAAATGTTGATCTCTAACTGTAAATTTAGTAGATCCGACCTGGAACAGTGAACTAGTTAAACATGTAACAGTATTTATTTATGATGCTGTTAAAAGAAGGGAAGAGATGGACATTTTCTTGGTCTCTACAATATCCAACATACTTTCCTTGCCCTGCTGCAAAGTTGGCAATGGGCAAATTCATCCATTACGCAGCTGGCGATGTTTTTCCTGTTAGCCCCGAACTCTTTGGAACAAAAGCAGCAGAGAATTTTCTCTATAACCTCTTGGCAATCCTGCTGGATTAAACTATTCCTGAAGACAGAAACACGGGTCTATTTAGACAGTAAGTCTTGAAGAGAGTATTTTAAGAGAAAATTACACTTGCTTTTTTGTCAATCTGTTTCACAGTGCACTTTACATAGGTGCTTCACCTCGTATTTCCTTGGAAAGCAGACACCGAGAGACTGAGTCCAGTTGCTATGGAAATGTGAACAGTTAAAAGGGATTTGCATCTAGTTAAATAGCCAGCTCATTTCCATGTGAATGAAGACTATCCTTTGACAGAGTAGTATTTGGTATTTTCATTATCGTTTTCCAGTTTTTGGATTTCATCGACGACTCCAGGTACAAGGAGATGGGTAGAAGTGATCCGAGAAGTGGTGGTTGGGCCCAACATGAGTGTTTGTTTCTGCAAACTCTAACACACAGAAGTTCTTCAAATTGCACAGGGGAGCTCTTCCAATTCTTTGGATCTTGATACCACGTTTGGGAAGGCTCAGGCTTAGCCCCTGCAATACCACTAGGCTGATAGCGGTCAGAGCTGTGTCAGAGGAGTAGCACAGAATGTCATTTTGCTTAAGGGAGATTTTGGAAGGAGTATCTGGGGTTTATGCTCAGAAAAGCATGGTATGGAAGAAGTTTCTGATGGTTTTCATCAGCCAGCCAGAAGCAGCCTGATATCGCAGTGCTCTCTTCAGCTACTTCTTCCAGAAAGACAGAGTGGCTTGGCCTGAGGGAGACTCCCATTGCTAGATAAAGATCTCCCTCATTACCTCAGGCACACCCGGAGGTAGAGCACAGGTCAAACTTCCGTGCTGGCTACCACAGCACACAAGAACAAGGTGGTACAAGACGCCAAAATTAAAACAATGCACACAAAGCTGATGCTTCCCTAGGTCATACACAGAATGTCAACCAGTTATTATGACTTGACTTAATCCCAGTGACACTTTCCATCATTTCATAACAGCGTGAAGAATACCCCATCTCCCATCCTTTCCTATCACCTCCCACTCTTCCTTAAGACCCTGCATCTCAGCAAGTATGCTTTTGGAAAAGGATCGAATGCTGTGCAAAACCCATTAATGCCATTTCTTAAATTTTAAACAGAGACTCGTCTCTAGTATATTAGAACATCTTCCTTGTGAGGCACAGAGCACGCTATGTTCAACACAATCCTAATTCTCTTGACAAGAAATCAGACGTATAAGACTTGAGTTTTGCAGTGCAGAAGGTGCATGCACATAGAGAAGGAGTGAGGGGAGGTGTTTACACAGGCTCAATCATTACAGGCTGGATTGATGGGCCGAGGCCAA
>NW_009242478.1:0-2781 GCF_000690835.1 Fulmarus glacialis | reverse complement strand
AACCTTAATGATTCTATGATTCTATACTATCATTAAAGAAAACTGCCAAATAAATGCAATAATGAGAGAAAAACCTGATGAAGCTGCAGTTATTTCTCAGGAAACAAACCCAGCCCCTACTTGCCATTATTTACGTATACATTTCCTTTTGCTTCCCCCACCCCGTGACGAGCCCCTCCAATTGCAGCAAAACTACTCGCAAGGGGAAGACCTGAGGCACTGAATCTTATAACAAGCAATAACTTCTGCAAGATAGAGGATATAGTTCAGTTCTTCCCCCTAACAAACCGGTAGTTATTCCAAAAATAAAGTATGCACTGCTTATTAATTTGACTTGAAGTGTCTATAAGGTTTCTTTTCCATTAATACTTTCAGTGACACACAAATGCTATTTCATCTCATCCTTTACTTGTATTAATCAACCTCAGAAAAACAACTGTGCAGCTTTCACTTCTTACCTTGCCTCAAAAGCCTGTAACACCTGATAAATACGCAGCCTCCTTATATTGGGACACCATGAGAAGTACAGTGAAAACAATCCAGGAACTTAAACTCTGTGAAAATATCATGTCCTCAGAATGTGCAGATTTTTATGTTTTTCAAAATCTACCAGTAAGTTTATTTTGACAAAACACTTTTCTCAGCGACTTGTATCTGCGCAATTCACAACACCACATAAAAACCATACAGTGACCTTAGGCAATTCTGACCTTCCAAATACTCCCGATGGGCCAATCCAACAAAGCCATAGTATCTTCCATGAACCTTCACGGAGGAGTGGGAATTTGTCCAGATGGAGCAAAATCTCTACATCTCTCTCACAAGTTATGAAACACTCTATGTAGCAAACAAAAACATTACCAAATTTATTTTAAGTTGTCCAACGTCCATTAACTACAAAGGCTTATCTGAGGCATTAGGCTTGAATCAAGAAGGAGAAATTCAACCACACACAGCTTATGCAAGCATGAGAGATCGTATGCTTAGACCTGAGGATACAAGATGCTTTTTCAGCATCTTCTGTGACTAACAGACTTAAACACCAAACGCTCTCTCTTGTAACCCAGACATGGTACATACCCTATGTACTGTTCCAGGTCCTCCTTCTGGTACAGCTCCCCATGCCTATCCCCCTGCTCAGGCCTGCACCAAGCTCTCCAGAAGGCAGGCCTTACTAAAGCCATTGTGCGCCAGCTGTTCCAAAAAGTCCTGCCAGGGACTACAGCAAGGGCTATAGGACTTCAGCCTGTGGGCTGACAAACAGCTTTCCCACTGAACTAAACTCCCTCACCAAACTGCCGCAGAAAGCTGCTGCACTTCATATCCCTCCAAGCCAAACCGGGGAAGTTCTTCAAACTACAGGGATCATCGCACTCCGGACTCCAAGGGGTAAAGGAACCCCAATTTGCAGAAAGCGTTCCTTGTTTGTATGACACGCTTTCAGCGGATCCTGGACACTACCTTCTCCTGAGATAGTGCTGCCTATTTAAGGGATGTTGCTCTCCATTTGGGATGCTAGAGATGAATAATAACTTCAGGGTGAAAAGAGTCATCATCATGTCTCTAAGAGAACTTTCTAAGGCTAGTCGTTCCTCTAGGTTATTCCAGGTCTGAGTCAGCCCTTCCCATTTCCATTTCTAAGAAAACATTCTTGAAATATTTTTTACTGTTTCTGCAATAATTCTCTATGCTACAGGAGCCTCAAAAATCATGGCTAAAGCAAGCCACTGCAGAGATGATCACCAATGCAAAAAAAATTTTACTTCTACCTAGATAAATACAGATATTGCTGTCCTTTATACCAATTGCATTTGTAGTACAGAGACACCTACAATGAGGAGTTGTAAAGAGGACAAGAACCCTCCTGAATGATTAGGCGCAATGTCTTTGCTATCTGAGCTTTTCCAGTTCATTAATATTTCACTTTTATATATTCCTCAGCTGCTTTTACAACATGTTCCTTTCTCTCCTTCTTAAGTATAAGCAAGGAGAATTGTTTGAAGTAACTAGTAGACCTTGCCTCACATCCCCATCTCCATGCCCCCTGAGAGTTTAGCACTTCAAGTGTAATATATACTAGATAGAAAAATACATCTGGCATAGAAAAGGATAAGAGGAGATTCTGAGTCTCCCTTCTAGTTACATTCAACTATAAAGGTGTGCAATAAGAAAATAAAGCGTACCCCAGTCTCCCTCTATGCCAAGACACTTACTGTTGTCAATCTCAAAGGCGAGACAGAGACGTAAAGCTGTGGGGGGTTCCCTTCTCTGTGGAAAAGCAGAACTACCCCGTTCCTTTGCAAGACAACTCGCAGTAACTTTCTCTTCCTTGCCAAAAGTGAAAGAACCTCTTTCAGCCAGGAGAAGCAACACAAAAACTGTCTAGAGGAAACATGGGCTTTTCACAAACCGCTTCCATAATAAGCACTCCCATCACCATCTGCTCCACCTTTTAAGTGTGCCATGCGTTTTTGGAAAACACAGGCAGCATCCTCCAGCTCCTGCCTCCAAATCCAACCCCACGGCAAAGGCCACACACAGCCACCAGTGCCCTGGCCCTACCCACTCACATTTCAGAAACCACTTCTCCCTGTCACCCCCACAGGTTAATTGCAGATTGCTTAATAAACCCGGGGGGTGGGGGGGGGAAGAGAAAGAAGAAATGACAAAAACGAACAAAAAAGGGACCCAGTCTTCATCCCCTTCACCTGCAGCAGCGAGGCCAGAGCTGACTCCCAGAGAGGGGTTCCTCCCGCTGTGCCCCACCGCAGGCCGGGCCCG
>NW_009242477.1:0-2821 GCF_000690835.1 Fulmarus glacialis | reverse complement strand
GAGTTGTTATGGTCTTTTAGGCATTGTATTTTGAGTTTGCTATGGTTAAAAGATTACTCTGAATACCTGCCACCTTCTCTGTCCAACTTACTTGTTTAGTCATTGTGCCATGACCATTAATTTGATCCTTAAAGTTCTTTTCAAAGTGCTGAGCTATAGGAAACTGGAAATTTTGGGCTTAACATTGTGCTAAGCATTTAAGAAAATAGTTAACATTTTGGCACAGGGGGAGATCATTAATAGGAGGATTAAAGTAAGAGTTAGGTGGCAAACTTTTACTATGAGTATTGTAATTCTTAGCATACAGCCTGAAATTCCATGATCAGCTGCTGCCTAACCTTGTTTTCTTAAGTGTGCATGTTTCACCTCAAAAATTATGAGGTGTTCAATCATGTCTCACAGCACCCAACAAAGGGAATCTGAACCCACGTGAATATGTTGTTACCATAGCCATGCTCATGTTTTCACATGTGTTCACCTCTCTGGCCCAAAGAAAATTTCATTTTTCCCTCAAAATGGAACACGTCAACATGAATAGTTTGGCGAGGCTGTCTATTTCAGATCCCTTCAGACAGAGGGAGAAGTGAAACTGGCTTGCTTAACTACTAAGCGATTCCCTAAGCTACCAGCTAATAAGACAGCTGTACCTCCTTCTTATACTTACACTATATATGCACTTGACATACAAGTAAATTCACAATGGATGTGTATATACTCATACTGCCCATATGTATTTGTATTTATAATTATATGTATTTGTTTCTGCATTTTGTGAAAAACAACTAACTGGAGGACATTGATCAGGACTGCATTGCAGCTAGAGGTACGTCACTGTGTAACCGAAGAGCTGTAAAGAAGAGTGAAAACTAAAGGCATCCTGGTTTCTATTGACGTGTCCTCCTAGTATTCTAGCTGTTCCCTGCTCAGCACTGTTACTGTGGATCCTCTTTCTCTCTATCTCTCTGCACGCAATTAAGAAAAGCTTTTGTTATCTAAGTTAGACCTTCAGTTTTCTTTTTCGTGTGTCCTCTCACACCTATCTCGCATCAGCAAAACTAATTTCATTTCATCAGGTTACTTTTGATTTATACTGGAATAAACAGAAGAAGACTGAAGCTTCTTAAATTTGTTCTTTTGGCTGCAGAATCAGGTTACATTAACTGAAAGATGAGGAAAACAAATACCTCAGTAATTACATGATAAATTGACTAGACTCCAGTTAGAATATTATGAACCATATTAACTCCTATCTCATATTGATTTGGATAATCCAATCTGGAACGTAAATTTGTATACATTGTAATGAAAAAGTAGGCAAATGGTTATTTTCCCCTAGATTGCAAGTTCTGTAAACTCGGCTGAATATGAATATGAATATGAATATTAACCTAGGCTTTGTACTAGAATGGTATGGATGGCTTCAAGAAAGAGATGGGTCTGTATGGGCAAAAGAAGAAAGTAGGTGCAGAACTGAAGAGAGGACAGAAGATGTGGAAGTTGAAGATTGTTTCTTGCTGCTTTATCATATATACTGGTGTGCTGGGGAAAAAGAGAAAGGACACCTATTTACTCTTTACTTTCTATTTGTAACTTGTTTAGACCTGTTACTGTTCTGCAAAAATGTTCTGGGTAATAGCTGTGCCCATTGTTGTTTTAGAAGAGCTTCAGTTTTGGACAGTCAAGTCAGTTTCCCCCAGAGCTACAATAGTCCTCATTATGAGTCCTCTCAAAACCTTTGGAGTAAATGTACAACCAAGGTTTGAACATATGACTATGTATAATGATGGTGATGAATGATTGATTGGGAATAATTTTCAGTATCGAGTAGAAACAAATATGATTCATACGTGTTTCTACTTGACATAATACATGGCTAGGTTGCAGTCCTGTTAGGAAGGAAATAAATACCCGAAAGGAGAAAGCACGCTGTGGATTTTGAGTGAGTTTATGATTTTTTGAATGAGTTTATCATTTCTTAAACGTAATGTGATATACTATTTAATAAACATTAAGACAAAGTCTAAAATAATGCATCATATGAAGACTCCTATTATCTTTGAATATACTTATGTCAGTATTTAAGCTAACTACATTTGTTATGCTGCAGGCTGGGCATCACCACATGGACAGCCACTTGAAGAGGATATTTTTCTCTCTATTGAAACACCAAGTTGCAGATGGGATAATATATCTTAATTCTGTCTCTTTTGGTCTATTACAAATTCATATTAGCATAATTTTATTTATAATTTTGGCTGCTTTCATTACAGTTCTGTCACATGCTTTTTCTTTATGTTTAGCTCAATTTATGTGTAATGGTAAACTTCCTCTTTTACTTTTTTGTATTATTATTCTGGCAAGAAAACATGACCAGTTCTGCAATTTGCATGTTTTCATTCTGATAGAAATCTTAAACCAATTATTTTTTCTAAAGTTTATAATTTCATGGAACTTTGTGACAAATGCTACCTGAGGTTTTTAAATACGTGACTTTCAATTTACGGATGCTTTACCTAGTGCATTATGTCCATGAGTATACAAAGCAACTTTTAAAAACAGTTTCTTAGGTAAAGACTCAAATCCTTCAGGATGTACTGATTGCAAAAAAATCCAAAACAACCCTCCTCTATTTTGTTGCTAAATCAAATAAAAGCAAGAACAAAGACTTTGAGATTTAACCACTTATATCAAAGAGATTTTCTAGAAAACTTTAAAATTCATGAAGTATGGTAAAATTCTTTGTATATTAACTAATTTGTCAGGGCACCGCAAGGCTAGTGAGGGCTACTTGAGGGGCTCAGGGCAGGGCCTGGCAGCCAGG
>NW_009242476.1:0-2814 GCF_000690835.1 Fulmarus glacialis | reverse complement strand
GTAACGAGAATTCTATCATTTCATGGTCATTTGATGACACTCAAAGCCCCACGCACACCACATTGTATCAAGGCACTAGTTTGATGCTAAGGTACACATTTCCCACTTTCATAGCACCATTCACCCAACATGACCACCCCGCCCTGGAAACATAAATGCTAACACTCAAAAAATCTGGAAAATCTTGGCAACATATTATGGACAAGGAATCTGAGACGGGGTCTTGCCCAAGACCACATGCAGAGCTAGCGACAGGACTAGAGACTGAGCATACATGGGCACATCGTCCCGTATTTTTAGCCCTCCACCTTGATGCGATGTGGTTCAAATAAGACAACACAACTCTTCTGCTCAGTCCACAGCCGTCTCCTCAGAGACATGTTTGTTGAAAGACATGTTCGGGCAGCATAAGTTGCCTTGCTAGCCACATCCCTCTGCATGGGTATGTGGTGCAAGTGGCATCTGTCCCCGCCGGTGACATGGGGAGAGGAGCTAGAGACAGACCTCCTCTCTCTGTCAGGAGCCTCTAGCACCTCCACACGGGCTACAGAGAAATCCCAAGCACTGGGGTCTGGATCCTGAGGATGCCAAAAATGTACAGTATCACTCCTCAGCAGTGAAAAAATTGGAAGAAGCTACAAAGACAGAATAAGGCTGAAAAGAAATTAAAAGCTGCTGACTTAAAAATTTCTCAGAACATTCATGAAGTAGTCTGCAGCAGTTTTGGAGTATTTTGCAACATGCTTGCCTTCACTGGAGCCTTCTCAAGAAGTGGACAGTAACACCCTTACCTTCTTTTTTCCCTCACTTATGCTAGAGCAAAACTTTGACATGATTTTATCATCAGGCAACAGATAGCCCAACCATATACTGTTCACGGGAAAACCCCAAACTTTCCATCAAACCAAATTTTGTCATATACAAACCAAACTCTCGCTAGCACCTCACAACTGGTACAAGATCCCTAGCTACAAACTCCGCTCTTAAAACTGTCATTGACCACTTTTACGTTGCTGTGGCTTAAGTACAGGAGTCCTGATAGTTTTCTATCATGAAACACTGACATTTTAGATAATAAATAGCTATTTCTCTGTCTTTCTGGAAGGCACGACGTTGTTATGTCTGATCCCTGGCGCTGCAACCATGCACAGAGGAATCAGTGTTTGCCACGCCGGGAATCCCAGCAACAGAGCAGATGGGCAAAGTTCCCCGTTACTGCTACGTGCCGGCACCACGCCAGCTGTATCAACCCAGGAGTGCAGAAAGGATGCCGTGTGTCCACCGTGCCTTCCCAAACTCCCTCAAAGCAGAAAACAGATCCTGAAGCGATTCAGGGTCAGATGTCAGACAGCAACTCAGATTAGCGTTTGACTTTAAAGAGTACTGTAACTCCTTCAGAAGTCAGAATGCCTGAATAAAAACGTCATTAGAATAGGACTAATGTGGCCTAGCGGTAATTTTTAAAAAACAAGAATTTCACAGCCTAAAACAAGAGAAGACTAAGAAGCTCCTTAAGGTAAACTTTATGCAATTCTAATCACACCCACAAATTTAGTTATGCAAGTGTAATGAAAGCAGTGTAATTATACAACCTTTTGACAACTGAGCACCGGTTATTCCCTTGTGTTTTCAAAACAACTAAAGGATAACCATACTCATCTCCACTAGCAGAGTTTGGCAGCGTGACTGCCACGGTTCAGCTGCGCAGGGTCAGGAGGTACAGCATAGAGGTATTTCTGAAATCACAAACTCATTTGCCTGGGTAATCATGCAAGGTCAATCATTTTCAGACATTAAGCTCAAGAAAAACTGCAGACATTACTGCAAAACCCTTTAATGTTTCTTGTTATATCCTTGGTAGATAGGGTGTGAGGATTTAACCTGGAAGCTGTATATAAGAAACAAGATGGACAGAAAGTCCCGATGCTGAACGGGAAATCCACACCATCTCCTCAGGCAACCTTGTCCAAAAAGTGAAACAAAATGAAAAAAACTTATATCCCCATGGCAAAAAAACCTCAGAACTACAAAAGTTAAATGATTTTTTCAGAATCCCAAATCCAAATGCAGATACTTATCCATAAAAGCACTTACATTTAATATGCTGACCAGCATTTTAATGCTGCTTTTGCCCTTGAAAATCAACACCCTTCACCTGGTCATATTTTGTACAGATAAGCAAAATTGCAGCTTTTCCTCTTAACGTATGGTGTCCCCTTCAATTTCTAATTACATTATTTGTCCAGCTGGAAAGAAATAAAATTCTTAAAGGAGCAAACTTTAGTGACTACAAAGAAGTCTTCTGAGCCTTGAAACCAAAATGGGTCATTTCCTCCTGTTTCACCCACTTCACCTCTTTGTTTCATCACTTGCAGAAACTGGAGTGGGCCAAAGGACGGAAGTGGGAATAACTGCACTTGCACATATTAGCAACGGAGCAGTTAGCACCACACTAGCTTAAAACTCACTAAATACCACAGAAATCTGTTTTTTTTCTCCACTGCAGAAAATGAAAGTAACCAGTGGGTTAGCATGAAAGGCAGTGCAAAATGAGAGCTGGACCATTAACCATCAAAGCAGAAATATACCCTAAAATGTACAGCAGAAAAGCAAGCTGGCAGGGTGCGATATCTTCAGTCTGAAAGACCACGTCACAGTGACACAAGAGATGCACGACGCCGAGAGCTACGTGCAGGTGGCAAGCAGCTCAGAGGGGTGCATGTCCATCTTCCCAAGTCTTCCCGAGTCACGTGCTCACTTCTGATCCCCTTTTTCCTACACCTTCACCTTTCTGATGGGAACCGAAGCCAGTCT
>NW_009242475.1:0-2797 GCF_000690835.1 Fulmarus glacialis | reverse complement strand
GTAATCCATAATGCCTTTCCCTTGATTCATTGTGAAGGGTGTCACACCCGGGCCACGGGGTTGATGGGTCCCCTCTGATAGATCCTGGAGGGGGCCGCGCCAGGGGCAGGGCCTCCATTTGCCCTGAGTTATCTGGTTTCTTCCATCTGTCATTGTTGTGAGTTCCTTCATGTGTTTGGAGATGAGTTTTTAGTCACATAATCAAACAGAAGTAGCAAGGTATAGGTGAAATACAGTGGGCATGAAAGACCATGGGGTACCCAAACATGGGGTACCAAAACATTTTACTGACCATTTGTATGTGCCAAACTAAGGCAGAGGTGGCTATTAATTTTTGCTTAAATCTGACTTTAGTCTCTGAACGTCCAGCTGATAATAGCCATTTGAACTGTATGAAAATGAAAATGATAAACTAAACAAAGTTTGACCCCTATCTTCCTTCAGCTTTATTGGGGCCTGTATTGAGGAACAAGTCCTAGCAGGCCATGAACCATTTTGATGTGGTAACTAATCCTGTAGTCTCTATGTTTTTGGTTTTTTTCATTTATCTTCATCCCGATTAATTTTCGATTTCTAAATGCTCACAAGTATATCACAAGAGTATCCGTGCCTATGTAAATGAGTTAAAATAATTCTAGTTATTTTAGCATGTGGAAAAATTCCACCTGATGAGTGAATTTGCTCTATATTTTCTTCATATGATTTAAGGACTTGATACCTAAACATGTGGATATGCTGTTCCAGAAAGTTTGCAACTGAAAGAAGACATTGCTATTGTAATATCAAATGGGACTTAAAGAAGCATCTGTGCTTGCTAAAAGAGAAGGGTAGGAAATAAACTGTTAGAAAGACTGTCAATGGCAAGTAATGTTTCCCTGTGGAAGGATTATAAATACATAGATCGATGCCAGAATCATTGGGAAAGCAATAACAATTTCTGTAAGAATACCTTTCTACTTAGTTATAGTGGGAATGATGGAGCCAAAAGACTAGCATCTCACCTTCTACATCTTAAACCAGGTTCAAGAACTAGTGATCCATTCTTTCCAGAGATGCTCCTAGCTGGGCAAAGTTTGGAATTCCCAGTATGGCTTGTTTCTGTCATTTACAAATGAAAAGCTTTTTCAAACCTTCCTCCCTTCTGTCATGCTGAATAGTCTGGCTGTCACTCTTGGCCTGGGTTACATTGTCGAAAGCAAATCTGTGTCACTGACCTTACTAGTAAGGTTGAGTATGCCACGGAATGTCATCCCAGGGGACATCATTTAGAAGTTCTCTGTAAGACTTGTTGTCACCGACACACTAACTATGAGGTAGTGATGATAAATTGTCAGAATTAATGAATGTTGAAATATGTTCCAAGAGACATTTTGTACTGAGGGCTGCAGAGAGGGTTAATGGATAAGCAAGCCAATTAATGCTACTGCATGTATGTAATACACAAAAAATAGTTTCAGAAAGGAGATGGAATGTTTTTGGCTTTCCATTTGGAAAGCTCATTTCCAGCATTTAGCAATTCCAGTGAAAGACTCTGAACCTCCAGTTGTTACAAAAAGCAAGCCACTAGGGTACACAGCTAAATAAGGTTTTTGTGTTTATATTTTGTGTTTATATTTTGTGTTTATAAGTGTCTCTTTCATATTAAATCAGAAAAGCATTTTGCTAAGTAGGGGCTTTCTTAAGAGTATTCCATGAGTAAGATAATTAGGGGTAGGTATAGTATTATCAATTATTATTAATTATCAATATTTATTAATAATTATCAGTGAATGTTTTTACTGTACAAAATGTGGCAGTGCTACATTCTCAGTAGGAGTGGGAGAAACTTAAGAAATAGTAACTTGAACCTTTACCATACTGCTTTTCATTCTCCCCTATTCTCTTATTGTTATAATTATTATTAACTTCAGAGAAGAATTTAATTTTAAGTTTTGAATAAGAAAATTTTGGAACAGGGAGTATACTGCATGCAAATGAATCAACATTAAAATCTGAAGTAGAATTTGGAGAGAGAACAGAACATTAAGACCTTCATCTGTGGCAATTCAGAGAAGACATTAAGAGGTATCATAAAACAAAATTAGGTCTAAATTGTATAAGGTCTTGAAGAAGATGAAGATCTTATTTCTAATGTGCTGTGGAAGAGGGCATCAGTACCTGGACTCTTCATTGATGTGTGACGGCAGAAATGAGAGATGAGGAAGATAATTTTAGCAGCTGTGATCTGAATAGATTAAAGAGCTAAGATTAGCATCAGAGAGACTAAAGGAGAAGTTGCAGTAATCAAGGTAAAAGTTAATCTGCCACTTATGTAACTAGCAACGTTATATGGAACTAAATATCTCAGTAAATTTTTCAGCATTTAAGATTGAAGCTTTTACTGTAGCTTTTCTTTGAGGACATTTATTTACTGCCATTACTTCACTTATGATTCTTGGGGCTATTGGAGAAAGGCATTAATGTTAATCAACATTGATTTACTTTACATTTATATTGTAAAGGGGACACAAGCACCAGTAAAAGTAGAGTTTGCCAGAGTTAATGCCACTGCAGGGCAAACTTAAAAAATTGTCCATATGACAAAAAGACTGTGTGATTACAGTGCATGTTAATCTACAAGTACCAACTTGATTTCACGCATGTAAATACCATAACTATCAATGAAGATACCAGCGTAAGTTTCTGCTGACAACCCTAGCACACAGTTGCTTGACTATTATAAAGACCTCCCTACTGTATTCATGTTGCCTCTTTATTAGCTCACTTAAGCTCACATAGAATCATAGAATCATTAAGG
>NW_009242474.1:0-2795 GCF_000690835.1 Fulmarus glacialis | reverse complement strand
TTTTTTTTTTTTTTTTTTTTGTTAATCTAAACACCGAAGTAGTGGAGTGGTTGAATTAAAAATTGAATGCTTGAATCGTGGTCCAAATTACAGCACGTAATTACAGCACACTCACCTTTAGTGAGTCTAGCATTAAAACATAGAATGGTAATTTTTTTTCTTTTACTGAATGAGTTTTTGAATTATTTAATCTAAATGACATCAATATTTTGAAAGTTCATTTTTTAGACTAAAAAGAGAATGTTAAATGTATTTCTCTCTACTCATTATGCAGTCTGTAGACAGGTCATGTAATATATGTCTCAGTATCCCACCATCAGGATCATGTGGCAATCTGGAAATACAACGAACAGTAGCTGGGGATTCCAGCAGTTCTAAGCTAATCTCCAAAAGCAATAAGACCACCCATCATTTTTGTAATATCCTCATGTTCAGTCTAGACTGGCCATTTACCTTGTTCTCAACAGGTGTTCTAGTTAATACACTGTCAACTGTGTCATTATAAATCCCAATTTCCAAATGTTTACACAAAGATCATAAACATCTTACACTTTCTTATGTCTCATAGATTTTATCTGAAGTTTACCTTCTGCTAAATGCATACAGCCTCCCTGACCTCAGCATCAGCAGTGCAATAATGTATATTCCAACCTGGGCTGCTGTAAACCAGCATACTGCTGCTGCAAGTGGTGAGAGAGACACATCAGATGCCTCCTTTACTCTACAGAAAATGTGGAGAAAGGAAACCACGGCATAGCAGGAGGATACAGGTGTAGCTACGAGGCTTTACCTGCAGAGGATAAAGTAAACTCAAAGCATTCAAACTACAGTGTTCATCGGGCAGAGACAGATGCAGATTAATAACCAAACCACTCTAAAACAAAACACTCCTATAATTTCTTAATGGAAAGTGATGATAGCTCCTAGTACTGAGGTATATTCCACGTGGACAATTTTAATTGTGCTGAAAATTCATTTTCCTCAATTTAATCAAGATGCACAGTTCTGAGCAGCTTTACCCAGAGATACTCACCTATGCACATTCAAATTCTGGATAAATGTATAAAGTTTTACAATTAAACATTTAAATGGAGCAGGCAGCGGCCTACTTGGCCTGGAGGCATGGAGCATTCTCTTGCTTACTTATCCTTTAATTTAATTTTTTAAGTTACAATGTGTCCTATGATATAACAAAGTGGTAAAGTATCACGGTGAAAATAAGCGTTATCATTTCACAAACTGCTCTCAAGCTTCCCTTGAACGCATTCTTTCACCACTCAAGGTTACAAAATCATCAAAACAGGAAGCCCCATTTTCTGTTTGTATATATTTTAATCACAGATCTTGATCCCACCTTCACCAAAAGAAACCCTGTGAGCTGTGCTAAGCTCACATCTCATTTTTTGTCTTCAGTCACTTGTCCGACCCCGACAGAATTCCTCCAGTAGCCTTCCTGTGATGCTTTGCATAGAAAATCTACACCACTTAAGTATTTGGAATAATTTTGAGTGCTTGGAAAAAAAAGCAGCTTAAAATCGCTAGAAAAACATCTCTTTCCTTCAGCTGTCATTCCGCATGCAGCTGTTGAAGAGTCCATTGTCTTCTGACAAAATGTGCCTGCCAGTGCATTGATCTAGCTGGGCCAGCTTTACCAGCAACCTCTTTCACATTAGAGACTGTGCTTAACAGCAGATGAGAGCTCAAACCTCGAGGCTCAATTCAGAATGCTGAATTGAATATTCGTTGAATAGTCACTGAATATTCAGAATATTGTTGGCTACTAATAATGTTCACCTGCAGGAAGAATTATTCTTATATTAAATACCATGTGCTGAAATTCAACCCTTTTTCTTATTTCTTCTTGGTCATTCTATGCAAGACATTTAGTAGTTAGCACGGGCTTCCTCCCTGCCTCATCACGACTTACAAGTGACTGAATGGCACAGAGATTTAATGTAATATTTAATCAGGAGGAAAAGGTATTGCTTTGTCAGTTCCAGGTCCCTCTCTCCTTCATTAAATCCGTGTGCTCTCTCCTAGGTGCAGAAAACAGCCATTTAATAAACAATAAGGTGGCGTGAAGTTAATGGGCATGACCACCTGACCACTTGCCAAGCTGCTGGGCAGTCGCGTGTTCTGGCCAAAGACTGATTTACTGACAATTACAGTTAACTGACAATTACAGTTACACTTGCTATTTAGCTTCACGTTTACCAAGAGAAGAACCATCTGTGCCTTTAGACAGTATCCTTTTTCCAGATATTTATGGTACTGAATCCCTTTTGGGGAAAACAGGATTTTTCAGAGGTGTCATAGTAAAATGGCACTGGAAACTGGGTAGAGGTAAAAGCAACAATCACCTTCAGAACAAACTTAGCACATAAATATTAATTAATAAATAAACTCAGAGCAAGTTTCCAGGATTATTAAAAACTAATAGCTGAAAAATAGGCTTACCTGTGTTTACAGTCTCCCTATTAGTGTGGGAGATAAGTTGTTGCAGGGTACCTGGTGCCCCAATTCTGGAAAGCAGCTATAAGTCTTTCTGGAAGAGATGCCTCCTGCGATGCGCCAGGAAGGCAGGAGATATGCTTGAAGCTTGGATTTTTTACAAAGTCTCACTCTGGCAAAGTTTCTGTGGACCTCAGACACAAAGGCAAAGCAACAGTTATTGGGGGATTGCCGTCTTGTCTGTAGTTTTCATGGTTGTGCCAGTTTGAATAATTTAGTATTATTTGAATAGGTTTTTGGACATATATGCATATATGCACCTCGAATACTGTGTTCGGTTTTGG
>NW_009242473.1:0-2815 GCF_000690835.1 Fulmarus glacialis | reverse complement strand
TATTTTATTTACTATTAATTTATTACTATTAATTTACTTCTAGCTTTTTTAATAAAAATTATGCTAACTAAGTTTCTATAGACTTTTTTTTTAGTTTGTTAATATCATTTTTGTTACATGTTTCTGCAGCACCCTGTTCAACAGTGTTCTATTTGTGATTAGTGCTTTTAAAACTATCTCAAGAGATAACAACAATGATAAAATGAAATGGTTCAATTTTTTATATTAGTTCAAAGTTTTAAGCACTGGTAGTTACAATAAAGTAAAGAAAATAATAATATAAAAATTAGACTTTTTGTTCTCCTTGTAGCGTAATCACAAAAGGAGAAGTAAGAGCCACATTCTTAAAAACACAAAAATTAAGGTTTTTTTACATGGAGGGAGTTTTCATATATCAAAGGAATTCTACCCTGCCGTGCTGTTGGAATTATAAAAGGATAAATTATGTAAGCAAGATTTATTTTTCATCACTTTGAATATTTGAAAAGTGTGGGTTTTCTCCAAAATTTTCAAAATTTATCACTAATACGTGTGGATATATAAAATCTATACTCTTTCAGAGTGATGCTCTTGTTGCTTAGCAAAAAGTAGCGACTTTGGGTAAAAATCAGACGATTATGTACACTCT
This sequence comes from Fulmarus glacialis, assembly GCF_000690835.1. Lineage (NCBI taxonomy): Eukaryota > Metazoa > Chordata > Aves > Procellariiformes > Procellariidae > Fulmarus > Fulmarus glacialis. Next base: position 2,187 of record NW_009242473.1, on the reverse strand, counting down.
GCATGCAGTCTCCATGCAAGCTTGGCAGTGAAACCCACCTCCCACTTTGCTGCCTCCAGCTGCCCTGCTCTGTTTCTTCACCTCAGCTGTGGTGCCTGAACTTCTGTTCTGGGAGATGCACTGGGAAGATGCTCCTGGTTAGACATGCCCTGCTCTTTCTTTCACTGGAAATAAGCAGGTTTTTTTAAACCCTGATGTGGTTACTACACAGCGTCCTCACAGTTGTATCAGCCAGCTGAGGGGACAAGCAGCTGTGGAGCAGTGGTGGTAGTGTCTAACCAGAGTGCAGGGGGGACCATTTAAGCCAGCATTTCCCCTGAAATCTCTGGTAAACCAGAAAATGGAAACAGAATTTTCTTGCTAGTGCCATAGTGCCACAGTCTGCGTTCTCTCCTTAGCATTGTCATCAGCCCAGGTGGGTTCAAACCTGGCCTCCTATCTTTACCTACACATTATTTGTGTATAACCATAGCACTGGGTTAAGAGAAATGTACATTAGAAAAGCTGCTTCTCACTGCATCTACATAACTTAGCCCTTCTCTCTTCCATTGTACGGGATCTTCAGTGCCTCAGTAATTTAACTGCAAGCCATCTCTACTTGAAATGTAGCTTAAGGCACTGAAAAGTGTGGGTAGAAGAATTTAAGTTTCTATTAAATTTTCTTTAAAAAAACATTATGTTAGTTTATATTATTGAATAATGGAATGTGACATGTCAGATGTTAAATATTTGTAAGAAGTTAGCATCGTGCTGTGCACTTTCCGAATTGATCTATTATGTCTGAGATTTCTAGCTACTTATTTTAAGTGATAAGTGTCATTCGGCATCATGTGTCAAGGAAGTACCATGTGTTCCTCATCTGCCTTTTAAGAAGTTACAAATGACACCATTCATCTCATCACGATAGACCTGTTGCTTCTTGTCATTATATGATGCCTGCCTGTTCTAAATGCGGAATAGATCCATTTTCCTGTATTCTCGTGCTTGTGTGCTTCAGTTTAAATTAATGGGGAAATCTTCCGGAGTTTTTAAAAACACTTAACTGTCTCCTCTTGAAGTCTAATCTGTTTATGCTGTGACCAGATCTCCTCAATGCAGTCTAAACACAGAAACTGCTTGGAAATATACTTAACTAAAGTGAAATACTAGCTAATGCCTTTCTTTATATGTTTTACCTATTTTACTGCAGTGTTGAAGATGTGGGTGTGTTTCAGGAAAGCCTGAAAAACAAAAACATGCATGCGCACATGAAGGATTGTAGCCATAAGATAAATAATTGAAACATGTTGGGAAACTCTTTGTGAGATATAAGTGAATTCATTGTGCCCACTGGGATATTTACCAGATGAAAAGTGTGACAACGACAGTACCCTCCTTGTTTGGTACATAATTTAGAGTATTCCTAATGAATTTTTCATGCAGTATCATTTGTGTATGAATTGTAAGACATGTATATCAAGATTCACTAGGGGCACTGTCAAACTCCTCAGTTTGAAATAAGCTCTTATAAATTACTTAACGATATTGTAGGAAGAAGGATTAGTGTATGCTCTGTTTTAAGCAAATCATTATGTCCCTTCCTGGGGAAAATAAGCAGCATTGCTCAGTAAAGAAAGAACACTCTGAAACAAAGAAAAATAATATGCCTTCACTTTCACACTAACAATCAAGTTATGTTCCTGAGAAATTCCCTAGAAAATTCTTAAAATGCATGGAATGACCAGAAGTAATTTTCTGCAAATTAAGCAAATGTGTATTTTATGAAGCCAGGGGAGTTTTGGAAAGTATTTGTTAAATCAGTTCAAAAATAAGAACAACTGATTATTTATATCCGTATTTATACATCTCAACAGACTTATTGAGATTAATTTTTTACTTAATAGTGAGGGTCATTTAATAATTAAGTTTAGTTATATTTCTTCTTAATTAAAAAAAAAAAAAAATTAGCAAAATAGACTGATTATTCCACCCTTACAGTTAACAACCACATGAATGGAACTGAAGATCAGTTCACAAGTGATTGTGAACAGACTAAACATATAAATCTACTAGTTAATACATTCAGAATGAACAATTCAACCAGTTGTACCAAAGTAAGGACTGTTACCTCATTCTAAATTATACCTAAAACATAAATCAGTATGTATATTGTTACAAATCAATATTGTCGTGGTTTAACCTGGCAGG
>NW_009242472.1:0-2795 GCF_000690835.1 Fulmarus glacialis | reverse complement strand
CGGAGCCCTTCGCCTCGGTGGCTTCCCTGTTGCTGCAGGGAACGCTTTCTCAGTTACCTGAAGAGTCAAAACCAGAGAGTATTTGTGGCTTTAGCCTTCCTTAATAATGTGCCAAAGATGCTTGAGGTTGATATAGTGTGAAAGGGCTCTGAATAGATGTCTGAGTACAGCATTAAAATATCTGCTGTTGCTTAAAAGGTCTTTCTCAGGCAAACTCCATTTCTACATCAGCTACTTACCTTGTTATTGCAGCCTCTGCAGCGTTCCCCTTTGCTGCGAGCTAGACTTCTTCTGGTAAGTTACTTTGATTAGAGACAGTGCTCTGCCCACCTACATGGTCCGGCTACTGCCAAGAGCATAAACGGACCCTGAGGCATTCTTGGTCCAAGCGAGGAGGTAGGGGATTAACAGTCCGAAAACAGTTTCAGCTACCAGCTTAAACCAGCGCATAATCCTCCCAGTAATGGGACTGTCCTTCAGTTTCTAGTGCAGCAAGCAATCCCTGGGCTAATGCTTGCTTTCATGGCTTAATTTTGGCCTGCTCATCTAGTAGGAGACCAATGCAGTCTGCTTGCACTTGGCAAAGGAAGAGGTTTTCGTGTTTTACAGCAATCACCTATGTTCGTGCTTTAGTAAGTGGATTTGTCCCCTGTAATTATGTTCTTTGGGAAAGCCTTTAATTCTGTTATTCCCATCATCCCTTCCATTCGCTGACAGGGTGCAAGCGCCACACTCTGCAGCCTGCCCCTGTGCAGGTCGCGCTTGGTCCCACGTGGTCTCTGACAAGACAGAGACCACACTTCCCTGATATAATGTTGGAAGGGAAGGAAGGAGAGTAGCAAGAGGTGAGGGCTGGGGGAAAGGGAAGGTACAGCCTGGCCTCGGGGTCAGATGGGGCATAGGGAGGAGGGAAGCTTTGGGCCATCTTCAAACTTGAAGAGAGTAACCAAGAATCTCAAAGCCTGGGAAAAGGCAGAGTAGGTAACAGTCTCAGCCTTAGGAAAAGAAGCAAGGTTGCCCGGCATGCTGAGACTGCCCCCAGGGACATTTTGAATTTAAATGCTCACCAGAAGCTATGTTTCTTCAGCCATCACTCAGATAGCAAAGGCATCAAGTTCTGCTTAGAAAAAACGGGGGGAGGGGCTTAAAACTGCCTCATTAAAAATGAAATATTGAAATAGATAGTTCCAAAATTGCAGCTACACGAAATCTTGCCAAGTCCAGAACATTCTGGGAACATTGGCAGCTATTCTGCAGATCTGTGCTACCAAATTCTCTATGGCAAAGATGACGCACAAAGTTCCCGGCTGTAACATTAGGAGCCTGGAGCACCTGGCAAGTCAAGTTTCCACCAGAAGGTGTGGAAACCTGAGACCTGCAGGTGATACTAAGGCATAGATGAGAGGAAGATGTCTGGTTAGGGAGAGGTAGCTCTTGTCTTCCAGGCTCATATCTCAGCACAGACCTGAGAAACTGAGTCTTGGCTAGATTCAAAGCCTAGAAGCTGGACCTGGAGCCCTGTAGTGGAGAGGAGAGAAGCTTTGTCCTCTGCTGGGATTCAGATGCTTTGTGGTTTTAGGTCAGTGCCTCTACACAGACTACCTAAGGGCCAAGGACCCAAACCTTCCCACCGTGCAAGGCACCTGGCTTCCAGAAAGTCTTTTGGAGCAACTAGTCCTGAGGTGTGGCATTTCTGTGTGGCAGAGCTGCACTGAAGCCATGGGCCTAGCATCCCAGCAGGCATTGGTCCGCAGCAGTTAACAGAACTGGGCAAAAATGCAAGCAGCATTTTGGAAACATCTTGCATTAGTATTTCTAAAATCTTCTCTTTGGCTCATAGAGAATGAAGAAGGCTTGGTTCCATTAATAAGCAGAATATTAGAAAAATTTGCAATATCATAAAGTTCTACAAACTTGAAATATCAGAGTTTCAGGCAGCTCTGTATTCAGCACTGGAACAACAAAATGATTTCATATGGCCAAAGGTGGGCTTCCCTCAGTTTATAGGTCAACATTCACAGGTTCTATGTTCCAGTAAATATATATCCATGCACTAAAATATCTATATTTTAAGCTCAGACCTTGTGGCCTTAAAATACAAGTTTAGAGAGAATTTCGTGTAAAAGAAATTTGGTGTTACAAAATGGTGAAAGTCATGTCTTTTTAATGGAGATTAGAATGAATAAAATGGAGGTTGAAGGCAGTAGTAGATCATATTTTTATGGGAATTAAGTTTTGTAGCAGAAGATAGTATTAATTACTGTATGACATTAAGTTGCATTGATTTGGCATTGAAACACAAAGCAGAAATGATTGTTTGTGGCATAACCTGCTCATAGACTAGTAATTTAGCTTATTCCATGACTGATTACATTGACTGTTATCTCCAGTCTCAGAAAAGAGATTAAGCACTGCATCAAGGCTGGGTAATAACTTTCACTGTGGTCCCTCTGACTTGATGTGGTGCCTGAAAGCCGAAAGCAACAGATACTGCCTGTCAGTCACTGCCTGGGAGTTTAACCCAGCTTGAACTAGCAAATAACTGCACTTAGCCATTTTGTTTCTTCTGCCCGTTCAAGGACATCTCTAAATATTCCACATTTAGAACATGCTTTCTGTGGCAATCAAGTCTGTTATTAAGACATGTTTAATTTCCTGATTTTGTATATTAAATGTCTATAAACCACAGGGATCTTAATCAGGAAAAGAATGAGAGTTTTGCCTTCCTTTTTTTTTTTAAATCAAGTAAGTAGCTTCATGTAACAGAGGGGGAGCTCTGGCATGGACTCAGGAGA
>NW_009242471.1:0-2785 GCF_000690835.1 Fulmarus glacialis | reverse complement strand
CTTCTCCCAAGTAACAAGTGGTAGGATGAAAGGAAATGTCCTCAAGAATTTTCTGTTTTCACTTTTTTTGATTGGTAATGTTTTTCTTTCAGCTAATGTTCTGTTAAAGAAAACAACCTTTCCAAATTCATGGTGATTATTTTTGTCTCATTTAATCCCTACCTAACCCTACTGTAGGTCAGATTGAGTTACATAGATATTTTAGAGCAGGCATCTGATAAAGACAGCACCCCCTTAGGAGTGAGAAATTGTGCTAATGTTTAGCTTCCCATTTTGTATAGCACTTCTTGGAGTAAACTTATTTTGTTAAGCGTAAATATTACTGTAGCTATTTCATGGACAGTCAGTGCCAAAGTCTGCCCTCATATCATCTCCTTTTAACTCCCAGGAACTCCAAGAATGGCAAGAGGAATACTTGATTTATACAAGCATATATTTAACAGAAGAGAAACCTGACACCTGAAGAAAAGTCAAGGCGGGGGGAAAATCATGAATGTGTTGGAGAAAATTAATTGGAAATATTTATTTTCTATTTCTCATCATACAAGGATTAAAAACAGCAACTGAAATGCTAGGCACTAGATTTAAAGCAAACAAGTGAAGCCACTTTTTCAAAAAGCTCATAACTAAACTGCCAACTTATTGCCACCTAGAAGTGGAAAACTGTCCATGTGGGGTTTACACACATTTACAGAAGATACGTGAATCTGCTAAGTACAATGATCTTGATGAAGTCTCTGACTCAGTCGGGTTATTGACTGCTAGACGCTGGGAGGGAAAGACTCCTTTGGCACTCACTGTGTTTGAAATACCCTTTCTCTGAGTTTCCCTGGGGCCACAACCCAGACAGCCCTTTGCTGCGGTGGTTCTTATGTGCACTCTCACGTAGCCTTTATCCTTAAACACAATAGATGAAGGGCACTCTCTTGAAGTTTATTTAAATGCAGAGGTTCTAGATCAGTAGCTGTTTAATCCTGGCCTCATGAGACATTGTGTTGGGTTGGTTTTTTGGGTGTTTTTTTTTCTTTTGTTTGAACGATGTAGCATATTTGTTAAAATGCACCTTGAATATAAATGGAAAAAATCATGTGAAATAAATTACAAGAGGGTTAGCTTCATTGAGTTTGTTTGTAACTTGCTATGGAATTGTTAGTAGAGCAAATCTATTGATGACACTTTATATTTCACTGGAACAGCAATCTAAATAAGATGCAATGCAGTACACTGAATTTTTATGTACTTACCTGTAGTTGCATAATAAAGCATGAGTTATGACATGAGTGTGCTTATGTACAGTAGTTAATAGTCACTCATGTCAATTTTAATAACAAGCTGCATAGAAAGATGCTGCCTGAGTGTTTTTAAAAATAAAGTATGTTTAACCTAATGTTCATATATTAATCCCCTAGGAGCCTGACACTAACTTATTACTAGCTCCTTTTGCCTTGGAGGCAACAATACACAAATTGTTGTTTAGTTATTGTAGGGCTGCTCATCACAAGTGCAGTGCTGCAGGCATTAAGATTTTTTATACCTGCGCTGAAACATTTATTTAAAAGCAATTATGCACATCTATATTTCAGAGCAGTTCTGAGAAGAAACGCAGTTATGCCACAGGATAAATGCTGGCACGTCCCTTGGTCCTGGTTTCATCCTATCTGACTGTAGGCACCTAAATACCTTCGTTTAGGGAGCAACTGTGCTGAGATCTCTTTTTTGTCAGTGGTAAGGGCTGGAGGCAGCAGCTGATTCACATCTCAACCTGACTGAGTTGCCCATAGTGCCTTGTTGCCCCTATTGACTGAGGAGTGAAGACTGCATAACTGAGGAGGAGTAGATATGGGGCCACTACACCCTCAAGGCTTTGCTTTTAACTATATGCAGTGTTTTCCCAAGCCTACCCCTGGAATAGACTGGTAGAAGATCAGACCTTACCTGGACCAGCAGGCTTGTCTGGCCTTGAACCCTGCTCCAGGGTTTGATTGTTGTAGTCAGTAGCATGAATGTAAAGGCTCCTGCTTTAGAGCACTGCTAACTGGTCTAGCAACTGCTAACGAGCTAACTTAATGAGAACTAGGTTCGCTGCATGAGCTTCCACTGGACCATGTAGACATATATTTAGTTAAGAGCTTGGATAATTAAGGAAAGCCGGGACAGCATTCCCCCTTTGTCCAATGTCTAAATCATTTCTGCAAGACAAAGGCGTAGGATCATCTGCATGAGCAGACATGACTGAAAAACCATGGGCAGCAACTTTGTTCAGCACAAACATAACTTTTTCAAAGGGCTACCTTTCAAAGTAGAGTCATGCTGTTAAAATCCCCCGTACTCCCGCAAAAAAGAAACAAACTTTGCATACGTGAAAAAGATCTCCCGAGAGGGCCATGAGAATATCCTTTGTGGTAAAAGGCATAGCAAGGTATATTGACTGGGAGCAAGTCAATGAAGTTCAAACTGGAAATATAATGCAAGTTCCAAAGGTTCCTTTAAGTATTTCAGGTAGTTAATTAGCATGCTGTCCAGTAGTAAATGAATGGTGTGCCTTTTTGACATTATGCATTGCGTTCAGCCATGTATTATGAGGATGAGATGAGGGAACCACTGAGTAAGGGTCTATGTGATCATAATGGCCCCTCTTCTGGCGTTAGGTGCAATTCATTCAGTTTAGTGGCAAAACTTCTCGTGACTTCAGCAGGGCTAAGATTTCATGCTGTAAATTTATTTCTCTGACCAGTCACAATCCTTGACCAAAGCATAATCATAGAATCATAGAATACTTTGGATT
>NW_009242470.1:0-2783 GCF_000690835.1 Fulmarus glacialis | reverse complement strand
TGGCTGCCGGGTCCTGCCCCGACACCCCACAGGGAGCAGCCGGCCCACACTGTGCCCTGACACCCCTGCTACCCTGGACATTTCCCAAATAGCCATGGCCAAGATGCCATCGTATTTCACCCCACAATCAGAGTAATCTCTCTGTTTTGTGTTCTCCAGTTGCAGGTACCCTCTATAAGCCTCACAAATACCTTGCTCCAATCAATATCCTAGGTTTACTTCTCGCACTTTAACTCAGTTTTCTCATCCCGTCTTAATTCTTCCTTAGCTCTTCTCACCAGCTTTCCATAAAAATCTTTCTACTTCCTAGAAACCTCAGTTCTTCCCTACTCCTTTTTCCTGAATTCTGCCAAAACCCCCCCATATTCGTCATTGCACTGTGTCAACAGAACATGGAAAATCCTTCTAGAACAACAGATCATAGCTTCATAATAGTTTCATAAAACCATCACGTACACAAACTACCTCTGTTAATTGCCAGTCTTCTACATTAAGTAGAGGAGTTAAGTAGTAGTGTAGGCTTAACATTATTTAATAAACTTGGACCACAAACTGGGAATGACCTTTATTTAAACCATTCCCCGCAGTAGGCTGGCATGTGGAAAATAAAGTGTTAGTGCACAATAATGAGATGTAAGGCTAGAATTGGAAAAGTGTGTAAAATTTGAAGTGTGACTGGGTAGAAGCAGCTGGGAATAAAACAATACAAAGGGAAGAAAGGGCTTTGAGTTAGGACTTTAGAAAGTCTTAAGTGCCTCAGTGCAAATTTAGGTTCCTAAAATTCCCATTCAGTTATCATCTGTTACTGTAAAAAAAAGGTCGGTAGCTGACTGGAGAAGCTAGTATTTCACTGTCTCCCAGGCACCTAAAGAAAAAAATACAACACCTTGCCTGCAAATGCCCAAAGCACCATGTCTTCAAGAAACGAGCTTCTGAGAGTCTTTTTCAGAGCTTCGTGGTGTGCACAAGCTGGGCATTTCTTAAGCTAGCTCACCAGAGGAGCATATCCCACGTGTTCTCAGAGTATGTCTGTTAAATGTGACGATTACTGAACTTCAGAAGGTGGCCAACGGAGAAAGTTTACCACCTCTCAAGGCAGCAATTCAGAGAGTATATCACCTGTGCAGCTGGGTATCAGCTGAAACCGTCTTGGCAGATGTAGGCGCGCATTGGATTTATGGTGATTGCACACCAGTGCATGAACAGTAATCACCTCTCTGCTCCAGCCGAACTGCTGACTTTCCTAAACCTCCTGCGTCAAGTCATGCTGCTTGGGAAAAGCTAAAATGCTCTTGGTCCTCTCCTAGTAAATCCATGCATGTTTTAGGACAGTACTTTTGTCACCAAGCTATATGGTATGAGGAGGGAGGAACCGGGCACTAATGTGGGTTAAAGAATACCCACTCTTGCCAAGTGAGGCTGTACCACTTACGGCAAGTAATTAAAGATTAATCAAGCTCTGCAAGGAAGCAAGAGGGAAAGAATGAGACTCTGCGTAGCAGACAAGGTGATGGCCCTACCCTCACAGAACAGAAAACTTGGTTCTAGCTCTCGTTCCAAAGGCTGCTTGTATATTTTATGTTAAACAGATACTAGAATAAGAGAGCAAGATCCAAGTGTTTCTGCACACTTCATACACACTTCCCCTCATCAACTGACAAGAATCTCCAACATTTTCTCACCCAGTTGCATTTACTTTGATATAAAAAACAGCTTCAGCAAGAGATCCTTAGAGGGCATGCTGAACAGACTATGGTGTTGCCATTAGGGCATTTTAAGAAGGGCATGGGGTATAAAACTTCTTGGGCACAGAAGGGACTGCACTTGAACATCTCGCTTTCTAAGTGAGTGCCCCAACCATTCACATAATGTGCTTATCAACTCGTATTGCATATTCGCCTCTAGGCCTGACCTATAGAGGCTGTGACTGCTGCATTGCTAGTTTTAAAAGTCCTCTCCATTATTAGTGTTAATTAAGATTTACCACACTAAAGCCTTGATATCCCCATCTTCCTCTGGCAATGCCTGCTTTAGTGGCCCAACAGAAGCAGATCTGCAGAAGCAAAAGTCAGTCCTGAGGACCCGACATCCACATTTTACACATGTTCAGATCTTCCTTCAGACTAGCTCTAGCCTGATCCTCTGGACTGAACACCCATTAGTGACTGGAGCACGCTGAAGTACCCTTAGGACATTAAAAACTGAAGCATCCAAATGATTACGTATTTCCTTAAAGCTGGTGTACGCAGCGTATGTGCCCACATCAACACTGTCGCAACAGAATTTCATGGTTCTGGAAGGAAAGTTGCTGTCTTGGTAAGTCTCTATGCATGTTGAGAGCCAAAAGTTTTCCAGAGCTTATTGCCTCTGTACTTTGGAAAAAAATGGTGTCTCCCTGGCCAAATGGAACTCCTCAATGAAGATGAGGTGTTGTAAATGTGCAATGGTCATCTCCTCCGCTGAATTTGCTGGCATATTCTATATTAAATACAAACTGAAATTTTCCGCCTTGCCCCAAAGGCTGCACAGCATTTATTTTGGAAAAACACAATTCAAAACCTTACAGGAAAGCAGAAGAAAATCGGGAGGACCTGATGTAGTCTGTAGCCGTTGGAATGATTCCACCTGCATGATACGATACGTATTTTCGTAGAGCCCGGTCTCCTCACCTGACGTTACTTAGGTTAAGATACCTTCAGGGAAAGCACACTCCCGCCTTACCCTCGCACCGGCACTTGGTGCACCCATGCACTCTTCAGGAAAACGCTCACGGCAGAGGCACC
>NW_009242469.1:0-2708 GCF_000690835.1 Fulmarus glacialis | reverse complement strand
TACAGACTCTTGAGGAAGGAGAGGCAGGGAAGGTGAGGATGAGGAGTTGGCCTTTATGTGAGAGAGAGCAGGAGGAATGCATCGATCTCAGCCTTAGGATGGATGCTCATCCAGTTGAGAGTTGGTGAGACCTTTTTCAGAAAACTGGAGGAAGCTTCAAATTCACAAGTCCTGGTCCTTATGAGGGATTTAACTACTTCAATATATCCTGGGAAGGAAACACAGCACAGCATGAGGAAACCAAGCAATTTCTGGAGTGCACTGTTGATGAAATTGTCACCTGACACAGGTGATTGAGGAGCCACTAAGGGGAAGCAATCTGCTGGACCTCATATGTACAAACATGGAAGAAATTGTCAGGGATGTGACAGTTGGGGACAGCCTTGACAGCAATGATCTTGAGAGAAGGCAATAATGCATATAAGAAAATCACAACACTGGACTCCAGGAGAGCAGGCTTTTGCCTTTTCAGAGATCTGCTTGGAAGACTCCCATGGGAGACTGTTTTTGAGAGAAAAGGGGTCAAGGAAAGCTGGTTGATTTCAGAATGATCCTTGAAACAGACCTTAAGTATGGTCCATCCCCATGTGCAGGAGGTCAAGCAAAGGTGTCAGGAGACCTACATGGATGAACAAGGAGACACTGACTGAACTCAAATGTAACAAGGAAGTAAGTATACAGGAAGTGGAAGAAGGGACAGGTGATCCAGGAGGAATATAGAGAAACTATGAAGCAACGGGTTAGGAAATCCAAAACCCGTCTGAAATCAAATATGGTGAGGGATGTGAAGAGCTACAAAAAGGGTTTCATAGCTTCTACAGGTATATCACAAAACCATCGCCCTACTGCAGAATGGGAGAATGGACTTGATTACAGTTAACATGAAAAAAACTGAGGTATTGAATAACTTCTTTACCTTGGTCCTTACTTATAAGATTCACCTTCAGGTTTCCCAGGCCCCTTAAACCAGTGTGAAATTCCAGAGGAATGAAGATTTAACTTTGGTGAAGGAAGATCAGGTCAGACAACAGACACAAGTCCATGGACCCAGAAAGGATGCACTCACACATGCTGAGGGAGCTGGCCAATATCATTGCAAAGTCACTGATGTTTGAAAGGTCATGGCAATCAGACAGTCCAGAATTTTTTCTCACTATGAAGGGATGAGTGTACAAAGGTGCTGATGGCAGTGAATTGGCAGAATCCTATCACGGACAATTGCAAGAGTATTTCCTATGTTTCCATGGAAGAATAAGAGCAAGGATATCCATTTGATTGGTCAGAATGCTAAGTTAGCATGATCTGAAGTCTCTTGCCTGATCACATACATGGAAGAGAGCACGGATCTAAGTATCGTTTTTTTCCTTTCCCATGTCACTTTTTCCCTTGGTGAATATCTTGCTGTTAGACTTATACATCAAAGTAGTTTAGTGACGACCCTACCTCAAATACCAGCTCACACTGCAGGAAAGGCAGCATACTGTTTTATACCTGGAGACCAGTTCTATACCAGGACTTGATTGTCATCAACATGGGTTGAGTTCACAGTTTACTGAGCACCAGTGAATATCAGCTGGCATCTACACTCATTCTAAAATGAGAAACTTGGGCTAAGCAATTAGAGATATGGTGTACTTACTAACTTTCTGTGCTTATGTACATGGATTGTTTAGATTAACAACCCAGGTTTTACTCAAGGCAGAAAAGAACAGACAGGTAAAGGCAGTAACATATATTACCTAGGCTAGGGAGAGGAGATAAGAGAAGAGCACGCACAGAGACCATTTCAGATGACTAAGGAAAAGTCATTCCAAAAAGACACATACAGAATCTTCCTCACCCTCACCTCCACAGGACATAGAGAGACTAGGTACAACACTGATGTCTTTCTTGCAAGCAATCCCATGAATATCTGAAACTTCGTGATGGGGAACAACTATGAATCTTACACTCCTGAAGTGCTCCATTAACACTTGCACTTTCAACTTGCATGAACCTGGAAAGCAGTTTTGAGAAAGTCACATATTTTGCCATATCATTTTCATCAAATGAATCTGTTTAGGGCAATTCTCACTTCATTATTCTTCAGATTACAATTTACAGAGCTAAACATGGGAGATACAATACTGTAAAATTGTAACTGCTAGATTGAAATTCACAGTGTCACTTGACCAGCCTTATAAATATACAGCTGTGGCATAGCCATACAGCAAACTCATCACACTGGCTTGTAAGAAGCAGGTGGAAAGGATTTCTGTCTGCCCAACACTGAAGGAATTTTCAGAATCATCTGAATATTATTTTTGTAAGAAAAAGGGAAGGACCATGAATACCAGGATAATGGTGCAGACACTCCCGAGAAACAGACTGCCCAAATTTTACATGCATGTCAATATATGGAAAATGCAAAGGGGTGTTTGAAGCAAGTTCATATTTGATTTTCCTACACTACCAAACTTATTTGACACATAATGGGAAATGTTCTTTAAATCCTCACACGCATTTTGGAAATTCACTGTCAGTCTTAGTGTCCACAGTAATTCTGGCCTTTGCTAGAGTGTTCAGAGTCAGCATGGATTGTTTTTCTATGGTCTATGGGCATTTTTGTACTGTTCTACCAACTCTTTATGCTAAGATTTTTTTTTTCTTTTATGCATTTGGGGAGAAATGAAGGCATTGGGTGGTGCAAAAATGGAGATGCATTTAAA
>NW_009242468.1:0-2785 GCF_000690835.1 Fulmarus glacialis | reverse complement strand
GAGCGGGACCCCCGTGCCTGCCCGTGGGGCGGCTCAGCCCGTCGGCCCCCTCGCACCCCGGCTCTCGCTGGAGCTGGCCAGACGGCTGGTCTGACATCACGAGGCCTCCCTGAAAAGAGAGATTGTTTCTCAAAAATAAATATTAAATAACTCTAAAATTTCAAATAATTCAGAGCTCTGCTATTTTCCATGCATTATGAAAATAAAATTGAGGGGAAAAGGTATGTAATACGTTTCCTATTTCCTGTTTCTGCAGCCCTGCATGTGCCCCGGGGGATCAGCGCAAGTGGAATTATCTATCCTCTGGCTGGGAGCGTTCATTTCGGGCCAAAAACACCAAAAAAGTATGAACTAATCCCTACATAGAGCTAGGGAAGTGTGGGATCGCAGGCCAAATGCTGAAAAATGAGGCAATTTTCCCCATTTCAAGAAGTGACTAAAATCCCTCTGCTGTTTTCAGCACAAGCGCATTCTGTTCCACCCCAAACCACTTCAAGAGCCGGATCGCCTCTCCCGAGAACAGGCAGCGAAGAGAAACCGGTGCACAATGCAAATACTGTCTCTCTCACCAGAGTTTCTGGACGAGAAGGGGGCACTTCTCAGATATTGTTTCATTTTCTCTGTGATGCTGGCAGCAGCTGGAAGAGTGGCATTAAATAAATTAAAAGCATGGAATGCTAGAGCATGATCTTCTGGAAACTGATAAACTGATCACTGAAAGCGGATTAGCGCAGCACGAAAGCACCCTCTTCCTCGGGGGGGCGGCGGGGGGAGGCCGCACTGCAGACGCAGAGCTTGGCCCTTCTCGAGTGCCACAAGCGGGATCAGCCCTCCAGCTGGGTCGGGATGGGAAGGAGCATCCCACCTCTGTCAGCAGGACAACTTGTCGGGACTGCCCATGAGAGGGCACGGCCAGGCTGGGCAGCACAGCAGCGTCCCAGCAGCCCCACGCTCCGACAGCCCGTTCACCGGAGGTTTTGCCCAAGCAGCTCAGAGCAGAGCACGGCAGGATCGGGCACGTCTGCAGAACCCCCCTGCGCAGGACAAGCAGCAGCCAGCTCTCCTGGCCACCGCACCTGCAGCAAGAGGCAGAGCAGGACGTGCTGCTGCTGGAGCAGGGAGGGCTGGGGGAAGGCAGAAATCACCTATCCTTCAAGAAAATACCTGCCAGCCAAAGGCAGGAGCCTGCACGAGATGCAAAAATTACAGGAATGTGATGCTCTGGTTGCGTAACTTTAAAAAAGTCAAGAAACACAGAAGGCAATACTCACACATCGTACCCAACAACAGCTCGTGAACATTGTGCAATGAGTATTTTAATAGTTTGTGCTAGATAGTTAAGGGTAAATCCAAGCCTTTGGACACGTGCTTTTGCATCCACCAAATAACACACTTGTGCGTGCTGTGTGTACGCGTTTGCTCTAATCGCATATCCGCAGCCAGGCTGGCCACACATCCAGCAGGTCTTTCATTCTCAAATGCATCTTTCAGATTTCCAAAGACTAGGAAACACGTACAAGGATGTGCATGTTAATACACGACTTTCTGTCTGATCCAGTTTACCGCACATTTAACCAGAAAAATGTATCTTTTCTTTAAACTTTATGAATACCACAGAGGAGAAAGTCAATGTAAGAATCCACCTTTTTCGTATTTCCTTCATTTAATGGTGCAACTTCATCAACAAAGATCCTGCTTGTACGTTGCTTACTTATAAAAAAAAAACCAATAAACTTTAAAAGAAGCCGCCCAGGTTTTCTTAGCATGAAAATTTTCAGAGTGCTCATCAGACTTAGAGTTCTTCCACCAATTAACTATATGTTTTAAAGAAGGGGGAAAATCCCATCTTTTGTTTTTATCATTCTTACTGGTGCCTTTTAATAAAGCTTCCCAGCATGGGAAGATGGTTAGAGAAACGGACTCCTGGTTTGCTGAGGGTGTAACGAAGCACACACCCCTCGCCTTTGCTGCATGGGGTGTTCCTTCCCGATCTCGGACTCGGGCTGCTGCCCCGCCATGGCACGGGACACCAGCCCCATCTGCCCACCCCGCCCAAACGCGCCCCGAACCTCTCAGTGCCAGAGCAGAACCTGCACCTCCGCCCACGCTGGCGCTGCGATTGCAGAGCTCATGAAGCTGTATTAGGCAACACCAAAAAGAAGAAAAGAGAGAAATGATGGAAACGTAGAGCATGCTCCAACAGTTACGTCCTCCCCCAGCCCCTTTTGCCCAGTCTCCCATTTTCTTATCCCTTTTTTCCTTCACTTCAAACTTCCCACTGAGGTACTTGGCTTGGAGAAAAGCTAGGTCCAGGCCAAGTTCCGAGGCTATTCAGACTCCAGACTTTTTTCTGTAGCCCTGTCTAAGAAGAAGGGGGAAAAAAAAGTAGCTAAAGATTTTCCAGTGGGAAGAGAGTATTTTCTCTTCTCCCATAACTCAGACACAGCCAAAGGAATTTTTCTCAAGCTTGAAAACAATTCACCTTCAGGCAAACAACAAGCATGGAAAATTTAAGCCCAGCAGGTGAATGTTTGGGAAAATTTTTAGCCTATAGAAATTCCCATGTAACCTTAACTATAGGGGTCGCTATATGGCATTTAACCATTATGCAGCACCCTCCTCCACGCTGCTGGCTGTCATCAGCTTTCCCAAAGACAGCTACAAGTATTGGCATGAGAAAATATGATCTTGAAAAAAAATGCACCCAACCCCTTGAAAGCACTCCGCATTGGCTGAGACTCTTCTCCACGTGGCGGTTCCCCTGCCGAGGGTCACCCGCCGGCCC
>NW_009242467.1:0-2773 GCF_000690835.1 Fulmarus glacialis | reverse complement strand
AATTAATTTTATTGCCAAGGAATGTAAAGTTTCTAGCTTAGAAAACTGCACCAAGTAGAAAACTGTGTATATACTTTCCCCAGTAAACAATGTACAGGGTTTATAAGAAACAATTTAATTGATCAGAAGGTTCTCTAGAACACAGCTGCTATAATAGCAATTACATATTTGAAACAGTACCTATCAAAGGTTGTTAAATACTTAACTGGCCATGTTTTAGACCTTGGCTAGACCAAGTTTCAAAAAATACAGACATACCAGATTCATACTATGGGTGAAGGTACCTGCGAAAAGTGGTTTGGAAAAAAGGGTTATCTAAATAAAACATTAGGAAGCCAAAATACTTGGAAGGAAAAATGTCTGAAAGCTGAGAGCAGAGGAAAGATTCTAACACTGTTGACTGAAGCTTTCTGCCATGGGATGATGAGTTCTATGGGAAAGTTTTATGGAGAGAGAGAGATAGATATAAACATAGATATAAAACTCCCATATATGCACATGTATATTCATATGTATGTTTTGTTCCTTTCCTGACATGTGGAACATATGTGTAGGGGGTAGGGAGAAAGAAAGGCAGAGAGGCAGGGAGACTAAGAGAGACAGAAGTTTTGTTCCTTCCCTGTGATTTAAACTGAACATGTTCAGACTAATTCTATTTAGGAAAGTGTCATCTAGGGATGTAAACAAACTTTTGACACAATTTTTTTCCTCTTACATACTGATATTCTTTAACAAGTTTGACTTTTGGAAATGCACTGTTGAATGTTGGAAAAATTCAGCAAGTCTTTTCCTTGAGGATAAGAGATATCCCACAGTCATGTGAAGGAAAACATAAGGAGCACAGGAACTAAACTGAAACTATCTCTTGGCAATCTACATCTCCTAATAAACAGTGATAGTCTGTTTTGTGTGGCAGTTCAACTGTTGAAAAAACCTCAAAAGTACCAGTGGAGAGGTGAGAGCTGGAGGTTGTGGTCAGAATTGCACTAATGAATGTTATTTCTACTAATTTTTTCACTTGTGCTCCATACAGAAAAACAGTTTTTAGAATACACTGAAAAAATGCAGTTGTGGAAGTGAGATATTCTGAGAAAGATCTGCTCTTGCTTTATTACACAGTTTAAAAGATTTGCTGGGAGAAAGGGCCCTCGTTAAGATGTAAGGCTGCTTTCAGAGGACCTCCTCTAATGCTCTTTGCTATGATTCCTACTGAAGCCTAGCTATGCACTTAGAAGGGCAGGTCAAAGAGCAATCAAAGGTAAAAAAAGTTGTATTAAAGATGATTTGAGACAGTTCAAAGCCTGCAGATTATGTGCTGTGTTCTTTGACTGTTCGTAATAGGTGACTTGAACTATAAACATACTTAGATACTTTCTTGAATTCTTACCTACTCAGATGAGTAATCCTTTCGACTACAGCGATTTTATTAGTACAGGATCTCACAGGTTGAATTATATGACTGGGACACAGATACTTTTCTTTCTTCCCATCCCAGACTTTTATAATTTGTGTTCTTCTTGGATCCAGAAGTTTATCTGGATCAATGCACTTTGTGATTTTGAAAACTTGAAGTGAGTCATAAAAAAGTCAGGTCCTCTCCAGTAAGAATAAGACCACCCATACATTTCTTCACAATGTTTGTCTTTGATGCAGGACTTTGTTTTATTCACTCTGTGATGTTTTATTCAATACTGAATTAGGCAACTCAAGACTTAATACATATATAGACCTACTTCCTCTGATTTTACTATACTTTCTTACCTGTCCATCTGATTTTCTCCTTCAATGCAACTGGGCAAGCCGTTTTTTCCTCCACAGTGAAATAAGTTTCTTCTTGTTATTGTTGTTACCCATAGATACAAACCGCCCTATTTTGTTTGTTCGTTTCCTGGTAAATAACTTCATATCACTATGCTTATTTTCACTTCTGTTAACTGATTGTCTTGTTTCTTTTTCTTCTTTGAAGTGTGTGGAAAAACACATATGATGATATAAAGACTACCTATTAATAGATAAATGGAAGCAGAGCACAAACAGAGGTGAAAACTTAAATATTTGTTATTAATACGAAGCCATGTCTGCAAAAAACTCTTGACAAATAAAAATAAAGTGCTATGTGTTATAAAACAGAACCATGAACCACATCTACTTCAGGCCTGTCCTTTCTGATATGAAGAGCACAAGATTGAATGCAGAATTCTGTGTGACAATATAATAGTTTATCCAGCAGTAAAAATGTCTCATATCTTGCCATTTCTTAATAGGGCTGACAGGCCTTAATTTCCTCTGGTCAGGGGAATAACAAAACATCTCCTGTATGTTGCAACATGAAGGGTTTAGAAATTCTTCTGAAAGTGTGTTTAGTCAGAAAGTTGCAGTCTTTATTTTTAAACTTAGACTTTCCAAAGTGATCCATTTCAATCAAGTTTTACAATTACTATTTTCTTTCCTTAGCTGTTCATTGACAGAGAGCTCCATAATAAAAAACATTGCTTGTGTCAGTGGAGGTTTTATTTTAAAATCTAATTGCCAAACTATTTTCCTTAGAGAAATGTTCATGAGGAAATGACTCCAAATATGACCATGGTGTTCTACAAAGTTTATTATTATTATTTCTATTTCAATGGAATGTACAAATTCTGTAAACTTGCTTTTAAAACTATCATCTAGAGTACTTCAATGAGTAATATACAAATAAAATAAACAATGAAAAAAAGCAGACCAAACAGTTATCTTTGTGTTTTTCTGTTGGAAGACACATAATGAGCGATCC
>NW_009242466.1:0-2766 GCF_000690835.1 Fulmarus glacialis | reverse complement strand
TTCTATGATTCTATGATTCTATAAGTTCCAAAGCGATGTCAAATCTACATAGCACTACACATTAACAGCTTGTTGGTCCTGCCTCTCCCTATGTACAAGTGAAGGGCGCAATGAGAGTAAACCTTTGTCTGAAATAGGTGAACAGCCTGCTCAGATGTTTAAGGCTCAGATCTTTGAGCCTTTATTATATTTTCTTCTGATGTTTTTCCCTCTGGCACTTCTTCTATCACCTTCATTGGGAATGTTTCCTCAGCAGTGAGACAGCAGTTCCAGATTTTGCCTATGTAATTATTTAGGGTTGCTTAGGGATGCCTAAGGAAGCAATAACAACAACACTTCCCTATGTCGCCATTCCTACAAATACTTTTGCAGCTTCCAACTAATTTTACCTCAGGAGATTTCCTGAGCAGGATACCAGTTTTGTCTGTTTGGTAGCCCTCAATGGCTTTCTCTACCAAGTACTTGCCTGGTCTGTTGAATCCGTGCAGACTTTTTGCATTCAGAGCATCCTTTATTAACATCTTTGACATGTCTAATACATTCAAGTGAAGAATCGTGAACTTGTCTTTGGTTTGTATGTGACTCCTCTTGCTGTCATTTGATGCTGTAGTTTTCATAATGGATGTGTAGTCAATCCCTGCCTACCCCTGTTCATGTCCATGTCTGATTTTATACTCCTCTGTCATATTCATCACGCCCCTGCCCCCGTCTTTGTGTAGAGGAAGCAGGCACTTAAATTACTGCATCTGTATTTGCTTCGGGTCAGATGAGATAGCGCTGTTGTTGAGCATGTCAGCCTTTTATCTTGTTGCAAGGCAGCCTTCAGTTTTAATGGCCAACTTAGCATAGGTTCTCTGAAATGTCTTCATGAAACAAAGTGAGTACCCCTGTGCCCGTTCCCCTCTCAGGAAAAACAACTTGGAACTATGCTAGATAATTCTAGAGAAACGTCAGCTAGCAATGAGATGGGAAGAGCAGTGGGTAGCAGTGAGCCAGCAGAGGGAAACAGCTGGAAGATTCATTGTAGGATTAGTTGTTTTACTTGACTTTTCAAAAGGAACCTTGTATTTAACTAAATCAACTACATATTCTAGCTCTGGGCCAGAGTAAGAATTTAAGCACTGAACGCTGCCTATTAGAGTTAAAGATGCTGGAAGGTAGAAAATAATTCAAACGTCTCCAGGGAGTTAAAATTGGAAAGTTTAGAGTTAAAGTAAAAATTCTAAAGGTGTGAACTTTGCCTGTTCCGTATCAGTAACACATTACTGTCTAAATCCTTCACAGTAGTAACTGCCTAGCTGTAATACTTCTGCAGAGATTTTTAAACATAAGACTCTAGAATCAGTTTCTAAAAGTGAATTTTTAAGTGTCCGAGGGAGCAAGGAACAGAAATGTCACTGATATCAGACAAACTGTCTTGAAGCAAAAATTGCAGGAATCTTTTGTCAAGATGTGATGATGGATTCTTTATTGCCGTCAAACTGGATGTTTTTCTAAAAGATGCAATCTAGTTGTAACAAGATTCCCTTCAGGGGATGCTCCTTCAGAGCAATCCTATGGCCTGCCTTATGCTGGAGGTCATGTTGCCGTCTGTTCTTCTGGTCTTATCATAAAGAAATTGTGGAAGTCATATTCACAAAAAATGTCCATGTTGTGTTATTTAAATGATGCTTGGGTTTCAGTGCTGAGCACAGGAAAATCCAAGTAACAGTTGCTGGGCACTCTACATTTGACAACCAAATAGATGTTTCAAGTATTCACTTATGTCCACCTAATCCTTTAATACTTTGGGGAGAAATCTTGACCTTAATCTCTAAAGACATTGATTCTACAAATACAGCTTGAAAATTCCTTGAAGATTAAAAAGAGGCAGTCTTTCCCCAAAACTTACTAAAGACTTCACCTTCACAACTAGTTAATACTGAGGAAAGGGAAATGTGCTGGGTGTAACCCTGTCTTTCTTCTTTGGACAGGGCTCATGCACAGGCAGGAATGTGGCCACAGGCCGTGTGCTGTCGTAAGTCAGTGGGACATATGGGTGCAGGAGTGCACCAGGACGTGTCAGCGCATTTCTTCACTTCTCTGAGTGCATTGTCCAAAAATAAAATTGTTACTGAGTCATCATAACTGCATGCCTCAGTTAAATGTTTATATGATTGCAGTAATCTGTGCCTAACACAGCTATTTTTCAAGTTTTTGGCAAATCTAGGCTGATAGCCCCACAATACTCACATTTATGGCAGATTGGGAGGCTTTCCTGCGGAGCTACAAGATTCAGCACCTTTTTAATAAAACTGGAATTATGAAACAAGACTTGAGACTGGATGTGTGAAGTATGCACTTTTAGGCCTGGTGTTTAAATTTCTTGTTATTTCACCTCAGTTCAGGTTCTTTATCCATATTTTGGTCTTCACATACTGTTAAAATGCTCCCACCAGACTTTTTTCTGTGTGCTTAGTTCTCGAAGGGGATGATGTTATGGAGAACTACATAGCTTGTAAAGTAGAGGACCCCTGTGTCTGCGTGGCATATAACATGCGGGCTAGGAGATTTTGAGGGTACAAAGTACTATCCCTTCCCAGACAAAAATGAATGCTTGGAGAGAGAGATAAAGAGGAACTGCTCTAAAAACTGTCTTAGGATCTTTGCCGTAATATTTTGGGTTTTAACTTTGATTAAGATCCATATTTGTAGCCCTACCAAATGCCACATGAAAATTGCTGTGTAGGTCTAGACTTGCCTTCCTTATAACAAATGAAACTGAAA
>NW_009242465.1:0-2694 GCF_000690835.1 Fulmarus glacialis | reverse complement strand
TTTTTTAGGAAGCTGGAGAGATGACTTAAAGTTACCCGGGCTGCCAGTAACCAAAACGGTCCCTTATGGGATGCTCCTGGGATATAGCTTGTCTATGCTGGGAAAAGATCTAAGACACCTGTGCTTTGTAATGGAACATACACTGTGAAGAACTGCTGTAGTTTTTATTGTACTTCATATTTCCTGTAGACAAATGTATGAAGTACATATTGGCAGAAGCAGAGGGGTTAGCAGTGTTCTCAGCTTCCTTCCTCATTTGTGCTCTACTGTATTTCTGTACTTTCACATGTGTTCAAGCTTACTCTCTGAAATATTTCCCCTAAAGAGTTTACCTGCTGCTAAAAAGCTACGCTTTTTACTGGATGAAATGTCTACATAAATGGCTTTAAAATACATATGTTTACGACATGATAAAATGCTATAAAATATACCCTATACAGTGATATGATGCAGTAGTCTGAAATGTATGTTACCACATGCAAAGATAAAATACTGTGGATTACATCTCAGACAGTTCTGTGATATGATGCTTTGAACAGCATCTCAAAAAGAAATTCTATGAAACCTGTTACCTCAAGCAAAACATCAAATTACAAGGCAAATTTATTTGAATGGTATCTAGTTTTAAATGTGTTTCTTGTTAAGTTTTTATCCCTAGAATTTGCAGGGACAGTGGGGGACTGGATAGTAGGATAGGAGACTGAAAGTTGGATGTATGTGCGATGGAATGGATTAGCAGTAAGAAGGACTGGTGAGGGGCCTTATTCTCAAAGCAGTAACATTTTTTGCAGCTGAGACACCCAGCATGTTTGTTTTGAGGATGTGGGCAAGAATGGGATAAAAACTTTGGACAGGTTACCCGGGGAAGTAACTTTTCTGTTTGTATTAGCCCCAAAGGCTGAAGCCACTACAACAGAACTAATGTTATTTATGCCTCCAAATTTAAAAAGTACTTCAAAATTGGCTGTCTTATAATCCACTTTCAGCTCCTTGACCCAGAAGTGCTCTGTCTTCCACACCTGACTCCTCAGCTGCTCCTTTAGTGATGGATTTATATAGTCTTATATTCTAATGGTTCTTTCCTAGAGTTTCCTATACTTTCACCTCTCCCCAGGAAACAAGGATCTCTTCACATTTTTGGTCCAGTGCAATAACACCACTGAACCGCAAGCTAGCCTTTAGACACCAATTTAAGAGCAATATAAGGCAAAGCAGTGTATAGATTGGTTAGTGACACACAGGTACAGTCAGTCTACAATGTCAGGTAGAGGAAAATCAAATTAATGCAAAGTAGAGATGCATCTGCACAAAACCTTAACCTGTTTAACTCAATGAGAAGTCTACTTAATGCAGTCAGGTGGAAATACAGCTAGCTGTGGTTGGAGCAATGAATTTAACCGAGAATATGATGTTATATCAGTGTTTCAGATTGTGATAAGTAAGGTCAGTATGAATGAATGAGAGGGAACCAAACAGTGCTGTAGAAATGAGAGCTTTGAAGTCTATGCCATTTACAGAATGACAGAATAGTTGAATTTAGATACCTCTGAGAAATCTACCCCTAAATTAGTATCCTGTATCCAACAGTGCCTGGTACCTACACCCTCAGTAAGAGTTGAAGGCACTGTCTTGAAGCTAGAGAATAATTTGTCCTCAGGGAGAGTTCAAAAGAGCCTGGCCTAAACCTCTACCAGGGAGATCAGTACCATTAGAAGACTTGCTTTTTTTGTGTCCACACACTTTTACATGTAGTCCTTTGCATTGTATCCAGGTGCTACTGGTACCCACAGTGTAGTCCTAAAAATTCTAAGTATTAGTTTGTACTTTACTCTCTTCTAGTTCCACTGAGTTTCACATTTTCTGAGACATAAAAAGAGAATATCTTGTTTTTGTAGGTTTACTTGGTATAAAATAGATTTTTAGATTAACTCAGCGTAGCTAAGTTCTGGTCCCATCAACTTTGAGAACCACTATTTCCATATATCCACCTATATGGATGAAGGTATAATGAAGAAATACAAATTCCATATTACTTCTTTGCCAGGACTCTAACAGAGTCTTATTTCTGAAGGCAATGAAGTCGTTTTCATTAACAACTTTTGGTATCACATCTACCAGCCTGACAAAACACCTCAGGAATCCTAGGAAATCTGACATGACAGCAGAATCTGATGTTTTAGCAATGTTATCAAGCCCCTGGTTGATTTACCCACTGACATGTAGACAGCAATTTGTCTGACTGAATGAATGCAGGAGTCTACTTCAGGGTGAGCTGAATAACTCTCTAACACCCTCTGAGTGTACTACCAGGATACACTGTATGTAGTAATCACCCAACCCACATATTGCTCCCACATATAGACTCCTATATTCAGGCATTTAAATCAGCAAGCTGAATGCCACTACTAAATCTTATAAAGCTGTCATACAACTCAGCTGCCTAAACAGACGTTTAATTCCAATTAAGTTACCCTATGTCCATCTAAGTGGAGTTGACAAATATGACACCGGCATTTTGAAGGACTTTTTTCAGCAACTGCTTTAAGTTCCTAAAGTTAAAAGAAAGATTTTAGGGTTCAAGTCAGTTGCCCACTTAACGGCTGGTAGGGCCACAGAAGACTCTGTAGAGAATCTGAGATTTCCAAGTGAAGCTGACAGGGGTGAGCTGACATAGAATCATAGAATCATAGAATC
>NW_009242464.1:0-2735 GCF_000690835.1 Fulmarus glacialis | reverse complement strand
TTCTATGATTCTATGATTCTATTTTTCTTTATCACCAAAGCTAATGTCTGCATATTTAGAGATTTCCTTCAAACGCGCCTCATCCTGACACCATTTACCTTGTGAAATCTGACAAATTCACAGCCAGAGGTGCTCTGACTCCAGCCATAGTAATGTGATTGAATGTCGCTGAATGACTCACAGTTTTATGCAAGGGAAGTATTAATCAGTAAATCCTGTCAGGCCTTTTTCCTAAAATAAAAGGTAATGCTTTCTATCTCTGCTGCAGTCACAGAATGAACAGCAGTTAATCCTGATGTCTAATTCCGAACAAAATGATTCTTCTTCTTCCAGTAATCCACCATCTGATGAGTCACTTCTTACTTTCTGACTGTTGGATAGGCAGATCTCCTGCAAGAAAGAAATGCTGCACACACCAAGGTCAATAATATTGATATTTCAAGCCTACTTAGGAGGCATATTGTCAGTTACTGTGAATCAGCTCCTGTTCTTGGCACATCTCTGTTCCCTCTTAAGGTCTGTTCTTGTGACAGAAAGCAACGGTATGGCTTGCCATTATTTAAAGTTGGGGAGTGCTGCAAAATTAGGCTTATTCACTGTCGCCAGTTTTACTTGCTGTGAAACTATCAACTAAGTAAGCATTGCTAATTTCATGATGCCAAGATTTAATGGCAATGCTAGCTATCATGGCCACTCTGTTTTTAATCCACGGAGAGATCTTATTTGAGAAATAAAAAGGTTATGAAAATAACACTAAGTAGTGCAAACTGATACTCTGAAAATTAAGTCTAATTGCATGATTAAATAAGATATTCTAATGATCACTATTTTCTAGAAACTGTAATTTAGCTTGGAAGAAGATAACTGAACTGGGCTACTTTAATGTAATACCTTCTATACCTTCAAATCTCCTAAAACGTACACAGATCCAACATAGCACCATTATGTCAACGAGCAAGAGTCTGAGCAATAACCTGACCAACATGAAGCAGAGATGCAAATCCAGACGACATCCAGAAATGTCCGCTAAATCCTTAATTTCGCATGGAATATGTAGCCTGGGCGCCTTACCCCAGATTCACAGTATCTAACATCACGAATATAACAAAGCACTTAAAATACAAATTACCTATACACCCACTGTGTACTCAGGTAAATTTCTGAAGGATAAAGGAAGGAAGCTGGGTTCCCTCTTCTCTGTGTCTTTTGTTTTCTCTGTTGTCTTCTTTCACTTCTTTCTTTTTAATTTGGGTTTAATAACTCTCCAGCTTAGCTAACAAAAGAGTGTTCTCTGACACACTGCTGAGAACTGCTGAGGAGAGAAGCAGCTAAAAGCAATGTTTTAAACAGCTTGATGCTTCTAGAAGTTTGCTTGGTCTTTGCTGGGCTGACAAAAGAATGTGTGTGTGTGCGTGTGTACGTCTCTAACAAAACATTTGCAAGTTAAATGTCATCACTAGCAAGAAGTACTACAGTTTAATCTTTCTGCTTCTGTGTTTTTTTATCTTCTTTTTTCTTTAAGAAAACTGGAATTCAATTAACAACAGCAGCAACGGCTCCAAGCTGTCTTGCTTGCCTTCTTTTTTTCCTTAAAAAATAGGATTTTTTGTCATACTTAATACATTTTAAAATAAAACCAGGCAATGCATCATACTGCATATATAAATATTATATACATGTACACAACTGAAGGAAAAAAGGTATATTGATAATATGAAAACTATATATAACATTTCAGTGTTGTTATCTCATGCTTGTTTTCTGCTCTTTTCTATAGTTCTGATAAAAGATTTTAAAGTAGTTACTAATGAAAACAGGTGAAGCAGAAGCACAGATCTATGTCAAAACCATGAATATACGTAAAAAAGAAACTTTGTTCAGTATCATAACATGACATGAATATATGTTCAGGTTCTGTGGTGGTTTTCAGATGTTCTATTAATCTGGGTATAAAGCTGTACTGAGACTATGAGTAGGATTCATCTCAAGAACCAGGCATCTTAGCATAGGTGTTCGCTTGAATACCAAGATGAACATCTCTTTTCTTTTGGCACTTTTCCAGGTTTAACAAATAAAATGTCTCTGACATAAACTTTAAAGTAAGTGGCACTTTAAAAAAAGGATGATGTTTTTCTTTTTTTTGTGAAGATACGACGGATGAACATTAGACCTTCATAGATAGAAATCTTGACTGACGTTTCTCCCTCAGTTCACCATCTGAAAAAATGAAGACAGTGCTGTTCTTTACCTTGCATTAAAGTAGATACATTGTTGTCTGGTGTTCTTAACTGCAAAAGTACAAAATGCTGTCTATAAACAAATACGCTTTATTAGATATATTTTACTGTAAAAGCAAAGTGTAACATACATGTATAGGCTTACTCTTGGTCAATAAATTCTGTCTGCTCTTTCTAATGTATTATGCTTGTAAGGATCAGATTTTACAAAATTGTACATTTTTTAAAGCACTCCTAGTAAACTTGCAAAGGAAATAATCAAAATGCACGTGATAGAAATAATTGCTGCCATCAGAAAGTGCTAGATAATATTTGCACTTTACATTTTACAGTTATTCAGGACCATCCTTTCTTACAAAGTTTGACTGCAAAGTAATGTCTCTACTCATAGGTGGTAGGTATATTTCAAACCTGACATCTCTTCAGTAACTGATACTGAGCATATCACAGATTATTGGGCTTTTCTTTTCTTTCCCTTTCCCTTTCCTTTCCTTTCCT
>NW_009242463.1:0-2738 GCF_000690835.1 Fulmarus glacialis | reverse complement strand
AACCCAAACCATTCTATGATTCTGTGATGCTTCCCTGCATCATTAGAAAAGGAAAAGCTGAGGACCTGATGAAAATTGAGGACAGCAACCAGTTTTTCGCCCAGCCTCTGCCAGGTCTGAGTGTAAGTGGGCCACGTGGTTATCTTTAACAGGCTAGAGGTGGCCCAGGCACCATGACCTGAAAAGCTTTAATCAAAGATACTCATGCTGAGTGATACTGGCCTTGGCCAAACAACCTCAGAAACCCGAACTCTGGTTGCTTCTCAGATAAGTAGACGAGCACTTACTGTGTAACACTGTAAGGCCAGGTTTTCAAATATGTTCTGTTTCAATTACATATGCTGGAATCGACACTTTCAGGGAACTTTCATCTAACACAGCTACATCAGTGGAGAGAAGAAGGAGCTCTATAGCAGGAGCTGTTCTTCTCTGACCTGGAGTGTCTGTGACCATTGGCAATCATAGAAGATTTACCGTGGTTACCTGTAGTAGGAAAGGACTAGATCAGAGTTTTAAGATCACTAGTTCTGTGTTGCACTTTGTCCTGCATTTGAAGGAAATTAAAAAGCTGCCTTAAATACTCACATGTGCATACAAATGTGGGTTTTATAAATGTGAAGGATCCACGTGAAATTAGAAGGAATGGCTTAACGATACTGTTGAATCTTTTTTTGTTGGTATCTTTTTTATATCTAACCTTTGTCACACTGACTATCTAAAAATTTAAATTGAAAAGTAGGAAGTTTAGGAGCTCACTACTTGAAATGTGGGCTAAGCTTCAATCAGTGCTCAGCTTCAATCAACTTGCTCAGTGCAGGTTTTGTGTAAAAAAGAATACAGTCCTCTAATATTGAGTAAGAGAAATGGAATTAGCTCCTTCTAATGGCTTTGAGCCTCCATGTCCTTCACATTGAAAATGTTCATGGAAGTCGGTGGGCATTTTCAGTACCAGAGGAATTCAGGGTTAAGTCCAAAATCTACCTGTTACCGACTAGATAACATCAGAATGAACGTATAGAATGTTATATTGCATCCAAATATCACATTTAATTCCCCAGTTTTTACACCTTACTGTGTGTGGTGCTTGCAGCTCTGAATAATGTTCTTATTTGGTTAGATTTATATACACAGTAAAAGGGGAAGTAACTGCAGCTGTACTGCTGTCAGCTACAGAGCACGGCACAAATTGTAGGAATTCACAGTGTGGGCTCTACACAGAGCTAAGCAATTCTTTAAAAGACTATGAATAATTCTACAAAACACTGCAGGATCCAGCTCTCTGAACCTCATTCAAACAGATTTCTGACTCCTTTTGGAAGCGCGATTGGTGTACGTGTGTCAGTGAGGGTAAGGTGTTTGAGCAGGAAGAGGAGTTACGTACATGTTGAATCTCAAACTATAAATCGGAATCTTAGTGGGTGTGGGCAGGTTCTCATCTTTTGTGACCCAGCTGAGACACAGGTACTGTACTTAGTGGTTTGCACATTTTAAGAAACTGATGATGACAACCTTCAGAAAGTGGCAAACTGCTCAGAAACAGTAGCAGACCTTGAAACAGCTGCAGAAATCCCAGGAGGTCCTTGCTTTATGTGGGGCACTGCAAAGAAATTGTTTTGTCATACCAGCTCCCTCAGCACATCAATAAACTTCACAAAATAAGTTAGCTTTTTCTTTGTTCTCATTACTGTTCACTCACCAAATGCTTGCATTTTACTTGGTCTTGCAGGTAAGTGCTATTACTTTGAATTGTTGCTGCTGCTGTGTGTCTGCATGCAACACAAATCTGACAGAGAAAATGTTTCAGCATAGCTTTGTTAGTCTTCCAAGTTTAAAAAAAAATGAAAAAAGGACAAAGAGGAGAAACAAGAAATACTGATGTATATTGTAATGAACATGCAGTTCAGTCTCTGAGTCTTCTTCCACTTACTAGTTCGTAAATTATTCCCAACTTGTACATAAAATATGAACATTGAAGTCCAGATCCTTAGCTGGAGTAACTCTGTGTCCCTCCATTGGTCCCAACAGACGTGCTGATTTACGCCTGCTGACATCTGAGCTATAGAAATTGGTGTTGACGTCTTGGACTGTACTTAGGTTTAGGTATTTAGTTCTAACATGGTATTCAAAAAGCTGAAAACATTGGGGTGTTGTTAGGGTAACTGCAGGGATAACTGCATGATGCTATCCTTATAATTGGTATTCAAACAATGTGTACAGTAGTTACTGGCACTATTTGCATTAGGAAAATGGTAAGGTCTAAATTGAAACAGGCATGGAAACATTGCTTCATGGTGCGTGATGTTCCTGTGCCACTGCCTCATAAAGTCTCTCCACACAGGCCTTGAGGTGGCGGTCACTGGACTGGGAAGGCAGACGTGGGCATTGGCCCCGAGGCGGCACAGCCCTCGGTACGCAGGAGTGCCTCGGACCCCCTCTGCTGCCTTCTTGCCGGGACTGGTCTTCCCACACACTTCAGAAGTATGCCACGTCCTTGCGCTCCTGCGCCCTTCTTACAAACGCCACCCATGGTGTCTGCTGTGTGAACTGTGCAGTTCACCCATACTGGTGAGGCAGTGACTGGTTGGACATGCTAGAGGATCGTGTGGAGCCATTAGGCAGATGGACCCCTCCTCATACAGGCTCCTTTCCGAGCAGCACCCCACCAGGCACCCGAGGGACCTGTAAGCTGCGTGAAGGCAGCTCACCTCGGCCATGGACAATGCTGGGCTACTCTCAAG
>NW_009242462.1:0-2681 GCF_000690835.1 Fulmarus glacialis | reverse complement strand
ACCCAAAATATTCTATGATTCTATGATTCCAGGGATAATGCTTAGTCAAATTTTGGATACCAAAAGGTATCTCCTTAAACATAGGGTCCTCTGTAAAGTCCTGCAACCTTCCCAGACCAAAAAGTTGGGTTTTTTTTAAATAGCCTACATTTCCACTTAAATTCCCACTAAAATTATCCTGAGAAAGTCACACAGCATTAAAAATTTCAGCCCAAATGACTGGAACTTGTCAGTTGTATAAACCATCCCAAGACTCTTGACTAAGGAATTCTTATGCAATGTCCATTTTCTTGGGAAGCCTCAGAGAAACAAGAGCTTTCACAAGTAGATACTGGCACTATGCACTGAATGGAGATAGTCATATATATGTACGTATAGAGATGTATAAGTATGTATAGACACTCACAGCACTGGATCTCTGCATTTACTTAATAGAAATACTAATTATCACAAGTTTTCCTGTAATGTTATTCACATCTTTCCAGGCCTGAACATATAACAGCCTGCACAACATACACTACTTAGGAATATGACTTCATGTGTTTAAGTGTTAAAGTGATTGAAGACAAGATGACTAATTCAGTACAGTTTTTTTCTTTAATACTATTCAATAGATGTTAGAAACATGGCACACAGGTATAACTTTCAGATGAACATAAAGGATAGAAACAGACAAAGATCTAAGAGCACATCTTTCATTAAGAATAAAAAGCAGTGACCCAGCAGTTTGGTAGGCAACATGAAATCTGCCTCACTGCAGAGGACCTGGTGCAGGGATTCTTTTCCCATTAAACTGCACTTAAGCCCTTAAGCCGTTTTTAAGCACCATATTAAATGAAGCCCCGGATACATGTAGCCCTGGCAGATTTTAAATGCTGAAATCCATGACAATCCTGGTCACATGACTCATACATGTACAATTTTGCACATGTGCAGCAAAGCCAGTGCCTCAGAATCAGAATCAGTGCACTTTCACAGTAGAGTTAGTTTGGTCATGTCCAATGAATCCAGCACAGCTGGTGCTAGACCGAATATTCACGTAGAGTTTAGCCACATGCACTCAGTAGCCACTTTTCTAGAAGTTGAACAATCTGAATTATCAAGCTTCTCAAAGCTATTCAGATGCCAGAAATACGGAGGAAGAGCCATGCTCCATATGCTTATTATGTGTAAGGACAGGTTCTACATCCTGTAATACAGAACATTATCTACAGAAAATACCTGTTAACCCTATCTGTACTACAGTGAAAGCCACTCCAGAGTTTCAAGCCATGCCAAAACACTCACACCACCGTTTGTGCTAAGTGAAGCTCACTCCAGCTGAATTTCACTACACCTGTTAGTCAAAGACGTATTCTGAACAGCCCACTGTCTCGCCTGGACCCAATTTTTTTTTCCTCAAATCAGCTTACGCATGCTAAGCTGTAAGGCCACAGAGACACAAAACACAACACAAAAGAAATCTGACACAAACAAAATCAAAAGAGGATGTTTAAAAGTTAAGATCTTTACAATTACATCATTGATTACTGCATTGTATGAACTGCAATGCAAGTTTACCTTGAAAACCACATTTTCTGCTACAGTTTATTTTTACTTAACTAAAACCTATTTGAAATGTTAGAACATAAACCCCAAACTGCATAAAAGAAATATGTTTACATTAAATGGTGTGTGAAATATGATCATACAGTTTTCCTTCTAACTCAGAATAGCTCCAAAATGTTTTTATTCCTAAATAGATAGCAATCACATTATTTTTTAAACAATAACCAGTAAAACAATGCCCTCATCTCTTGTATCTTGCATCTCAAGACAGACAGCAAAAAAGACTTTACTTCAATGAAACAACAACAATGAAATCTAGATGAACTGAAATGAGAGCTTATTAACTCACAGTGCTCTGCTGAAACTCAGCAATTCTTCTCAGCATTTTATTCTGATTTCTTTGTTATTGTTTTTTTTTTATTTATTGTATCTTCTTTTTTCTGTGGGGTTTTTTTTAGCTTCTTCTTTGCTGCATGTTATTATGTGGCAGGATATAATTTTGAACAAGTCCTGCCTGAAGACTTTTTTTTAGGCTTACTACCCAAATTCCTAAAACGCTCTGTCTATCAGATCACTGCTTTCTTCTGGAACTTTTTAATTAAACTGCTAAGTTTTATTTGTACTGATCACATATTTATAATGAGATTATTTCATATTTATTTTTAGTTTAAAAAAAAAAAGCGCTTAGGCAGAAACCCTAACCTACAAATGCTTAGTTCATAATGGAAGATATATTAAATATTTAAAAGAATGGCATTGATTCCCAGTAGATGGGCTTACACTGATTAAAGGCCTTTTCAGTGACGTTATCTTCATTAGCTGGAAGAAATTTTGTCATCATTTCCATTACAATCTGGTGTTTTCAAGGGTATAGGAAATAAGCAATAAATATTAACTTGTACTACATTTTGATGTAAAACCTTAAAACTAATTTCTAAATCTACTGCAGATTTTTTAATTTATATAGATAATTTTCTCAATATACATTGGAACAAAAGATATTCAAGCTTATTTCTCAAAAATGAAATCTCACAGTCCATAGCATGCTTGATCACTTTTAAGATTTTTGGGGGAAAAACTAATCAAGGCTTCTTCTCCTTTAGGAGACCTGCTGTTCACAAACAGAGAAGGCC
>NW_009242461.1:0-2760 GCF_000690835.1 Fulmarus glacialis | reverse complement strand
CCCCCCCCGCCCAGCTCCGCAGGCTCTCATGGACCTTCCTCCTCTTTTCTCTCCCCGTCTTCTCACTGAAGGGGACACTAAGGGACACCTCTTTCACTAAAATAGGAAAGATGAGGCACGCTCCCTGCGTGAGATCATGTGAAGGGATGCATGTGTTAGGTGATCCCCTGGTGTGTGGGGGCTGCATGCCTATGCTGCGGTGAGTATGTGCGCATCCTGGGCCTCACTTTATCCATATATTAGGCTAAAAGTGGTTGTCTTCAGTGCTCTTAGATGTGCAGATGAAGCATCTGCATAGCTGTGAGGTTTTGTTTTTATATTGTTATTAACCAGGCAGACAAGCAATTTTAACTTGGTAAAAGATACATCCTACGTTTGGGTTCTTGTCATTCACACCAAGGCCACTTTCAAAATTTCAGTTCCTCTAATCTCATGGAGTAGATGTTTAATTAAGTTTTTCTGACCAATAGCCAGCTATCTTCAGCATGGATGTTCACTCTCACTGTCTTGAGCCTGGTCTAATGGAGATGGTCATCACACCAGTTTAAGTCATTTCTCGCCAGCACCATTTTTATTTCAGCTACTGCGTTCCTTCTTGTTTTCCATTCAACTGCTTCTTAGTAAAATTAACAAGCTAAAACCAGCATAGACCGCTTCGTGCACATGACAGCTCTGACTTAGCTAATGCAAAGTGCTCATCATGCAGACAAGACCCAGCAGAAGGGAAAGCGTCTTGAATGGGATGCAGGATTTTATTCTCATCCAAAGACACAGTTGTCGTTGCTACTGTTGCCTAGGGGGAGAGCAGAGTGGGGAAACTTGGACCTGTGTTTTTACCCCACGTCTATCCTGTGAATAAACAGAAGAACTTCAGTCTCCAGGGCCTTATATGTTATACCAGAAGTATAAATCTCACATTAAAGACATTGTTAAAAGCGGCCTTCAAATAACAGATTTTCATGTTTCTCTCTTCTTCTAGTTCAGAATTCACACTGAAGAAAGCACCAAACATTTCTTACATATCTGCTGTTTGACCATTTGGACTATAATATATTGCAATTTGATACTATGACACTAATGAAGCGGTCAGGTGTCAGTTCTGCAAGGGTCCTAATGTCAGGTACAATCCATCACTTAATATACCTATGAATCTGAATAAACAGAGGCTGAAGTCCAATGAGAAATCTTTTGGAAACAGAAACAAGGGTATTTACCTCTTACTTTGCCAAGAAGGCTAGGATGAGCAGCAGTTTGTTGCTATGAAAGTGCTCTGAAGCTTTGCCTTTCTTGTTACACAGCAGTATCTTGAACCTTCAGCCCTGGCCAATGTGTGCCATGTAACTAGGTCTGGGAGAGGCAGAGCTCCTACAAAGAGAGTCCTGGATGCTGAAGATCTCAGATTTTGTCCCAAAGTTTCACCTGGGAACATGTCAAAATGTCAGAACCGTAAGTTGGCTTCTCTCTCCGCTTTATCACAGACGTAGCATTGCCTTCCCAAGTCCCCTATTTCCTTCTGTCTTGCTCCAGCCACAACTAGCTGCTGCTCCACAGCAAAGCCTACCTGCTTGTGAACGCCAAGTAAGGACGGTCGTTGTTCTCTTAGAATTCGTGGTGTGTACTGGTTGCTCACCCCATGGCAAGGTTTAAGCTATATAAGGCATAAAATTACTGCTTTTAGAAAAGGCAAAGATTCAATTCTTTATTCAGAGGTAACCAGATGATAGTTTGAAGGCAAATACTTCTTAATGATTATTAGTCAGGTAATGAGAAAGGTCTAGCTTAACTCTGTAAGACTTTGTCTAGAAACCCCATAGCAACCTGGAATTTCATTTTATTAGTGCAACCTAGGGAAACATTTGACTTCTTTGTATCCTTCAAAACTTTAGTCTTCTATTTTAAAATTTCAGAAGATTAAACCACTATTTAGCTGGTGAATATCTGACTGAGAGATATGAGATGGTGTCAATAGAAATAATTTTGTAAAGTAAACAGGACTCGTAGATGTTTATAGCGAGAACCCAGCAGCCAAAACAGTTTAGCACCTGCATCCTCCTGTGGAGGAGTTTAAGTGTCTGGGTTTTCACAAATAACAGGCGCTCATGGAGGTACTTAACAGTGAAACATTACTATCCAGCGGATTTTCATTGCTCTCCTGAGTACTGATATTGCAGTGCTACCATTTTAATGAAAAAAAAAAAAAATCTTAAAATTTTACCTTGCCTAAAAGTTGCAGTTATAGTGCCAAGTACTTTGGGAGAGCCAGCCCTAGCCACGAGTAGGGCATGGCAGGTTGCTAAAGAGCTACTGCGGCAGAAGGGTTAGTACAGCTGGGACTGCTCTGGATCATCTGTCAGGCAAAACCTGTAGAAAAAGATTATACTGGTATGTCATCTAACACGGCTTAAAAATTAATAAATACATAAATAAATGTTTTTGGGTTCCAAGCCCTTGCTCAACTCCAGAACAAAAGCACCTGTAGTTTTTCTTTTGCATTTTTGTCCCGACAGTCTGGCTATCTGTGTTTCAGCCATCATCTTTATAACAGACCGTTCTGTCCTTTTTTCCGTCTCAAAGAGTAAAATGCAATTATATTTAAGCACAAAAGTGTCCATCAACCATTCAAAAGCGTAAGTAAGTATTTCAACTACTAAATCATGTACCACTTCATTGCTAGAAAAGGCTAGCAGGAGAGAGTTAACGCAGAGTAATCTGATGCCGCAGCGTGCACAGTCGGAGACGGGCACAGCCGGCGCTGCCCCG
>NW_009242460.1:0-2760 GCF_000690835.1 Fulmarus glacialis | reverse complement strand
CTTCTGCTCGTCACCTCACACACCTGCTCTCCCCTGCTCAGGCAGAGCCTGATACATCAGATATGGTCTGGGCTGTTGTTTTTTGACTTTTAGCTTTTTTTTTTTTTTGTAAAACTGTTCAATGCATTCTGTTCCCTCTTTCTGTTTCCCGTTATAAAATATGGCTTTGTGAATTGGTATGCACTATTTTTTTAAAATCACCAGTATCTATTTTCTCTGCGCCCACATCCCTCCTTTTCCTCTCACAGTGAAAAAAAAAAATCAGGCCAAGTTCTCTTCTCACCTCTCATTTGTGTTTTATCAATTTCAAGATTGCAGCATAGAGAATAACGGAGTGGCCATGCAGTTTTCTAGCTTGAATTTACATGTGTGCAGGCAGCGCACCATGCCAGATACCCGACAGTGGGGTGTCGTGCATTACCTTCTGCACGAGCACCCTAAGGCCTGATTTTTAATGGCTGGGGCTACTTCAAAAGCTTTCCAAAAGCCAAAAGCATCTCTGAATATGACAGTCCAGCTAAAAGGGTGGATTTTCATAAGGCTCTGAACATCAACGCAGTGCTGAATTTAATAATTTGTACACATAGAATGACTGTGTATTGGGGATGTTGGTAGACCAAAAACAAAGACAACTGTGGTGATTACCCTCAGCCCCAGTAGGTCGGGTCGTTGTGGAGTCATGCTGGATGCCTCTGAAGCGAAACAAAAGATGAACAGCACAACAGATTTGAACTATTGAAGTTCCTGATCTTGCTTCCCATGAAATTCATGAGATAATAGCCATAGAATACAGGAGAAACAAGATTAGGACCTAGGAAAAGGAAAGAAGAAAAGAAAAAATAAGCATTGGCACAATCCTTGGTGCTTTATCAGTACATATGTCCATGAGGACTGAGGGAATTTTCAGGTGATTTCTTTTCTGGAGAGGTTCGGGTTTCTCAGGTGTAGGAATGTGAAGATTGCCATGTTAGAGCTGACTTTGGACTCTTCTGGCTGCCAGTGCTGAACAGTGATAAAAAAGGATGCATACAAATCTACAGACTCCTTGATACATGGGAAAATATTTTTTTTACTGTATTTTTATGATTCTTTTTTTTTACTACTAGTACCAGTATTTTTTACTGGTTTGTGACCCAGAACATAAAGGTTTACAGCCTTTTCCCTTTCCTCACTTCTTCTAATAATTCTGCATTTTTTTTTCAGACAAAGGCCACATTAGTGGAATGCATGACGATACAGTGTGAGCTAAGTTTATCATGACAAAAGATGCATCAGTTTGAAATATTAACCCAGCACTGCCTTGGAGGCAATGAATAATTAGTTTAACCTGGCAATGAACAATATAAACTTAACCACAGAGATGGTTGGTGTTATCATCTTATGTTTTTATAATGCAGTAAGGACACCAGGTTATCATGATTATAGCAGCAGGAGAGTTTGTAGAATGAGCTCATGTATAAATAGTTGCTCAAAAACACTGTGAACATTTATGAGGCTCGTTATTTATCATTAATTATTTAACTGCAGGTCCCCATGTGGGCAGTGAAATCCTGCTGATTTACTACTTATCAGGAATAAATTACCACTTACAACTTGAGGTTTTCATGATTTTCCTTTTGTCATCATAAATAAACTTAACTAATAAGACTGTTTCCTTCTCCCTATTAAACTGACTGCTGGCAAGAGGCTTTTTGGCTAGTGACCTAATATGAGACAAAATATAGGATAAGTGAAAAGCTGTGTATTTTTATGAAGTCTCGGATTGTTTGCAATAGATCTGAGAACTCAGCAAGGGATCAGTATGTGCTTATATTTGCAGCTTATTTGTACAGGACCAGATTTTTGAAACTGCTCAGCAGCCACAATTAAAGCCAGATTTTTTTCTGAGGAGCAGTTTCAAATTTGCCAGCTAACTGAAGTTATTTTAGTACCTAAATGAGGACCAATAACTAAATCCCCATTTTGGCACCACTCTGATCCTCAAAATCCCAGCTCAGCTGCTGTCTAACCCTTTAGGTGCCTCTGCTGCTGCCGGCAAAGTCACTAAAGACGCCTGTATTTCTACTGGGGAGCACATGTAGAAGTAAATCCCAATATCCTGAGACAGCTTTCAGCCCTTCTTCATGCTTCAGCCTCAGCAGGATTTGAAACCCACGTAGTCTTCAGTGCATCTTTTGGCAGGTTTTCTGACAAAGAAGGCATAACCTGGTGGACGACAGTACTCTACAGTACTGCGCGTCAGACAACTGGCACCCCAAGATATGTAGATGATTTGCCCATTTGCATACATGCATGCATGCATGTGTGTGCATAGAAATTTAGTTTATCCCAGAGCCAAGAAAATGGTACACTCTGCAGACAAGAAGGCAGGTATGCTTTCCTTAATTTGGCCTTGATGCTTCAGTACTCAGCTCAGGGCTGAACCCCGTCAGGACTTGCATCCTACCCTGTAAGCATACCTGTGTTGCAGTAGAAGTGCCGCTATGGCTATTAACATATCTACACACCTGGCTGCGAACCTCTGTTAACTCAGGAGGGTGTTTGAACAACCAAAACCCACCTAAATCTCTGACCCTTTTCAGACAGGCTGACTAATATGACTAAGACCACCCGTGATGGGCTCTTTGATATATGAAGTATATCAAAGGCAAGTTTTATAAAAAGGCTCAATTTTGTTTCTGTAGAACACAAGGGTATGTTTTATCTGATCCAAACATTGTGTTTAAAAATGTGGTATCATCTACATTTATTTCCTTTTTT
>NW_009242459.1:0-2725 GCF_000690835.1 Fulmarus glacialis | reverse complement strand
CTTAATGATTCTATGATTCTATGAATCTTCATTAGAAACTAGTTATGGTCTGTTTCTCTGAGAGGGAAATGTTTTTCAAGACCTCTCTGAACCTGCTGTTTCGTTGTCTTACAAAACGCCTAACAAAAATTAAAATAACTCTAAATGAACTTATTCTATATTGATTGGATTTCAGTTTTGAGTTATACAATTTAATCTTAAAACACTACAAAAAGTTCTAAATACATAAATAAATTGCTACTTTTTACCCTTGAAAGCCTTTAGCACTAGATTTTCTATCAAAAGTGCATATTCTACTTAAAGTTGGAATTTGGACTCCAAGTTGCTCAGGTCACATGTTTAATCACTGTCATGTGGCTCCCTGCAACCTACTAAAAAAAAAAAAAAGGGCAAACAGAATCGCATCAGGTTCTTTCTGAAAGGAAGGTGAGTAGTACAACTTCCTTTAAATGTAGGGGGTTTTCATACTTTTTTTCTTAACTATGCTGGTTGGAGCTGTTCTGTTTTATCATTCCAGGGCAGCATCTTTTTTTCCAAAGCATGAAGACATAAAATAATTGCTTTTGAGACTTGTAGTTCTTGTTGTAGAGCCTAAACCAACCAGAATATGCACTTCAGCTCAGTAATGATGGTGCTTTAATTCCCATAGTAACTAGACTAATTTCTATGTTAAATGGCACGTTTCCCCTGAACTGAACACAATCCTGTTACATTTGTGGGAACTTAGCACAATGACTGGGTATACGCCAGAACGTCTCCTTTCAAACCACTGAGCACAAAAGGTAAGAAAAGAGTCCTCGCTCTGGTTTAGAGAGAAGCTGTAAGAAACAATGCCATAGGACCAAACACGTTCTACACCACCACCTTCATGTAAGTGCCTTAAGTATGGAACATAAAAAGCATCTCTCCAACCCACACAAACCTGGTACTTCACTTTTACTGTTGTAAGCTGACATTAAAAGTGTTGCAACGCAGCGAAATATCGAACACAGTCAGTCATTTTACTTCTAAGCTGTACAACACATAACACTGTGTGCAGTAATAACATCAAATATACACACAACAAATTAAATTCACTAGTCTAATTTTACAGGTATTTCAAGAGCAAAATTCTTCCCATGCATAACAAGAAACCTCCATGCTGTGGGCACCCCACACATAGGAGAAAATCTTCCTAAGCTTCCTGCGAACGGTGTTCAAGGGGGGTGAACTCCTGTGGCTCTTCCCTGACCTCCAGCCGAGACACAGGTAACCCCAGCACGTGGCGGCGCTCACAGACACACCGTGCGCTTGGAGCCTGTCTGATGTGTCATCAGACTTTCGTGACAATCATTGAACTATCATCAAACTAAGACTTGTTTTCTGCTTTTCAATAATAAAGAGTGGAAACAGATCAATATTATTTTTTCCTATACAAAACAAGTTATGCATAATTATCCTAGTTTATTAGGCAAGAGTAATTAACTTTTCAGAAATACATTCTGAAAACCAATGACTTAATCCAAGAGAGCTCCAAGTTTTAAAACTTGGGACTTTTGAAAAATATTTTTTCTCATGTTAAGGGAAAGTTGTCAGTTGCAGAAACATTACTCTAATTCTTCGTGTATTCTTAAAAACTGATGAGCTAGCTTTATATTTAAAAGACTTTAAAACAGCCGCATACAAATAACAGAAAAATAAAACAATGAACCAAAAGGGTCTGTCAGAATTCAACTTGCTTCATTATATGACCATGGCATTTTCAGGGTGTCACGGCAGCAGCAGGACACATGACAACTAAAAGGACATAACACAGTTGCTACCACAACCCTTGCCCAATAGTTTAACACCTTCTTAGACTTATTTTATTCAAGAATCTGTAACAACTGCTTAGACACCACTGTCAACACTAAATAATTATATACTTAGGAAGTTTTTGTTACCCATTTTTGATACATTAATGTTATTAGTATCAAACAGAGAATCTCTTTACACTTACTGCCAAGCATTCAGTCATTTTAAGGTGAAAGGTAAGGCAACATGGGCATCATTAATTTTCTCCTTAACCTAAGCCAGCTGTGGATTCTTTCTATGCACTAGCATCATTAACCAATAATTGAATTACAGTGTCTAGACTCTTCATACTACTCTGCAAAAGAAATTGGACCATGCTGAAAAGCACCAACACAAGACACAAATGAGACACACTAAAACAAAAACTCCCTCCCTTGAGAGATAGTTGAAATTTTGCCAATTTCTACTCCAAAAGCCTTTCCAACTACATCAGTCACCACTTCCATATTCTCTTCTCACAAGCTGCCATCAGCTATTTTCTGTCTCCATACTTACGTGCGTCCCATAGGGGCAAAATACTGCGTTTGAACTTCTCTGCTCCTGTTTTGGCTTTAAGGGCATTCAGTAACCCGGTGAGAATATCACCCCAGAAAGACACCCACCCCAAGAAGCTGGGAGGCTGTATGCTGCTCCTTACACACCTGTGCAGGATGTGCTATCAAAGCCAGGAGACCAAGAGCAGAGCAGCAAAAGGTATTTTATTCTTTTTTTAGCTGAAATTTCGTCTTTACATCCACCCCAAGATCAACCAAAGCTTTTTCAGGGATCGAGCACCCCTCAGAACCCGCCGAACTGAGAGATCCCCGGTCACCACAACCCTCAGCCCTGACCCGAAAGCACAACGGCAACCTCGGACACGAAGAAGCGCCTTGGGGGAGCGAACCCCGCGCCA
>NW_009242458.1:0-2720 GCF_000690835.1 Fulmarus glacialis | reverse complement strand
CCGGCTGGGGTTAAACCACGACAATGGGTACTAAGCCCATTCATGAAAGCTCTTGTTAAAACATTAGCAATGCATCTTTGGCAAGGACTCTGAAAAGGGAAAATGGTTCAGTGTGTCAACAGACGATACCAGAAAAGAGAACATGCTCTCTCTCATGGTTAATGTTTCTCTTCTTCGATGATCAAGCACAAAAGAATACGTAAATATGTTTTCCTACTCCATTTCTAGAGGTAGAGTCCACTATTACCATACTAGGTTTACATTCCACTTTGAGACAGTAAATCTTGGTTGGCAAACGTGCTATAGTGACACCTCCCCAGCAGTCATGAAATACTGCGTTCTTGTAAAGCTAGTAAAAAAGTATTTATTTTTTTCCTTAGCAGACAATGACTTCTGTTGCCCAAGATACCAGAAACTAAGTAATGCTATGGTAGTACAGAGTCTATGGTTACTCTCAAAAGTCATGACAGCAACGAAGAAAGTAACACAACACCACAACACCAGCTGGTTATGTCACCAGCAGCTAACAGCATAATATTTAATATCAACAGGCAATGTTGAAAGTACTTTATCTTGTAAAACAACTGATTTGGCACTAACTCTCAACATCATTTCATGAGCAGAAGTTTTAAAAAAATGTGAAAAGGTCAAAGTCCCATTACAAAAAAATGCCCACAACACTTCTTGGAAATCTACACTACTGCTCCAAGAGACAACATCTGCCCTGGGCCATTCCCACCCTTTTGCTGTGCATGACACTATCACGAATTTAAATACCAAGAAATAAGTATATTTAGTATCTGTGTTTAAAAATACACATTCAGAAATTCTAGTAATTAAGAATTACTAGCTTGCAGTAATCAGTAATTTAAGTTATTAGTAAACTGCAGATTAAGACTGCTGTCCTTATTTCTTATCTGTTTTCAGATATTTCAATACATTTACTAAGTCTGGCTAGCACTGGTGGATAGATTACTTCAGAGGATGGGTGACAGAACACAGTTTTTAATTTCTGGGTCATCAGTTACAATCTTGTGTAGGCCAAAAGGAAATAAAACATATACTACTATGTGTTGTGCTCAAACCACTCACTCACCTTGGAAACGCTTCCCCGCAACTCCAGCAGCAAAAACTTGGTTTTGCACAGAGAAACAAAGATTGCATATGAAGTTCATAGTATAATTTTCATTTCAAAAAAGACAGATGTGCACATCATTAATCTCCTCTCCAGTGTTAATGCCGCTATCGTCAATCCCAGCCAGGAGGA
Source organism: Fulmarus glacialis (assembly GCF_000690835.1). Classification (NCBI taxonomy): domain Eukaryota; kingdom Metazoa; phylum Chordata; class Aves; order Procellariiformes; family Procellariidae; genus Fulmarus; species Fulmarus glacialis. The sequence goes on along the minus strand of NW_009242458.1, from coordinate 1,453 downwards.
CAGGGAATGAACAGACATAGGATGCATCTACCTTGTCAGCATTCAAAATGATCTCACCAGCTGATGACTCAGGGTGTGGACTGGCATCGGGTGGCAATAGTTCTAAACCTGGCTGAGGCCATTACCTCTGGAGGGATTTTCTTTTCCCTCTATAGGATCCCTGTGGCATATATCTCTTTTTTTCAGCATTGTGCAGGGGAATGATGCTAGAACAAGAAACAAGCAACCAAGGCCAGGGCTACTTATGTCAGCTACTGGAAAAAATACTTGGGTGCGTGTTTCCTATAAAGGACCTGTAATGCTGCTGACTAACATCTTACCCATACACCATAAAAGGCAAACTATTGTCTTGCAGTTATCATTTTCACACCGGAAGTGGTGCCAAATATATACTACCCTCCCCTTTCCCTCTATAAATCCAAATTATACTACCTTCAGTCCTCTCCTCCTTGGAACTGGTAAGGTTCTCCACTCCAAAGCAGTCGCACAGCACTGCAAGAGGTACAGAATGGACAAGTAAGTAAGAGATCAGGCGAGAAATTAAAATGGTTGTAGCTACTTAGTTTTTCAAAATTTACACAAGTAAATACTACAGTGGATATCAGTGGGAGCACTGTGTGAGAAAGCGTTGTGGTGAAATAGTCATCCCGCTTTCAAACAGTCATCCCACGTCTTGTCAAGACCTAGCTGAGGAACACTCAAATGAAACAAGCTGTGTGAGCAATTTTTTTTTACATGGGTCATTTTTTATTATTCCTCAAGCATGAAGCTGTCATGAGATGACCCATACTTTCTAGCACATTCAGCTGAGCCATCATAATCCCCATGTCCTATTAGCTCACATTTCTCTTTTTTTTTTGTTTAAATTAATGCTGTCAGTACAGCAGTACTGCAACTAAACTAGTTTATTTACGAAGAAATGAAGGCTTTTTTAGGTAAAAAATTTACCGTATCTGTTTCTCAACAGAAGCAAGATAAAGCAAGATATGTCCACTGGAATAACACTAAGGAAAAGTAAGGCAGCATTCTTCAATCACATTGAAGATACCAAATTTCTGACTATTGCCACTAATGACACAGAGAACATAAAACGTACCTTACTTATAAGTTAGCTACTTAACCTTTTCTATGCCATAACTGAAAAAACATTTCCGTTCATTCTGGCACAGAAATTTCATTTGGTTGACTGGGAAGAGACTAAGTGAAGATCGTTGATTCCTGTAAAAGTTTCTCACAAGATCTGCCTAATGACTGTTCGAAACATGTTTTTTTTAGGGCTTACTTCTTTCCTCTTCCATCTTCTGGGGCGGCTGCACGGAGGGCTGTTACACTCGTTGGGGTATCGCCAGGGCCGAGCCCAGCTCGGGTGGGAGAGCGGTGCGTCGATCCCGCCGTCCTCCGGCACCGCTGCAGGGTCAGGGCGGGGGGCCTGCGGACAGGAGCCGGGCTGCCC
>NW_009242457.1:0-2720 GCF_000690835.1 Fulmarus glacialis | reverse complement strand
TCCCTACACCCTCTTAGTGAAGCTAAAGCCTACCTTTCTACCACAATATTTCAATGAACAGCTAGGTAGGTCCTGATAAAGAGAGACACTACCATGCACAGCCAGGGAGAGTGAGGATCCTGGGACATAGTGCAGAACAGCCCAAGTTTCACACTTCTGACTGATGCTGTTTGAGGGATGTTCTGTTAGAATAAATATCTTTATTCTGTTAGAGAAAAGGACTGTTTCTTACTAATCAACCTGTGCCAGACCCAAGTTTCATCAACACAATAGCTACCTGCAGGCTGACTTGCAATTTAGGACATGATTACCTATTGCCAGCAAATCCTCAATCTTCACAGTCCAGGCAGTCAGTGCTGAGAAATGTTTAAAATATCATTTACTGCATATAGCAGAGGAGGAAGGGAACTGGGGGAAGGAAGTGGGAGAAGAAAAGAGCAAATATGTTGAAGAGGAAAAAAATGGAAAGTAAAAACATGGGAGAAATATAGAAGTGGAAAAAGGAGACAAGAAGGAACAGCAAGAAGTTAGAACAGGAGTGAAGAAGTGGAAAAAGGGCAGCTGCAAAAGAAGGATAGAAGTTTTAAAAAGTTGAAAAATAAATTACATGGTTTTTTTCTCCAAAAGCAAACTTCTTGTGCAACATGGCTGCAGCAAAATTTACTTACAATCCTTCTCTCCCCCTGCTAAAACTAGCTCAAGATTTTTCAGCAGAACTACCAAAACTGAAATTTGAAAGGCAAAATAAAGTAGATCGGGAATGCTGAATCAGCACTGGTGGGAAGGTAGGTGTCTATGGAAAGGGCCACCACCCTGCACAAGCCAGCCTCCTGCTTCAGAGCTGGAGCCAAAGCCAGGCTGCTCAGCCGCCAGAACATTTGGTGGTGGAAACCTGCAGTCCAGGTAGTGCATGGCACCCCAGCACCTAACTCCTCTCCTTTCCAGTATAGGCAAAGGACTACTCTGTATTACCACTCTCAGTGGGCTACCACTTGCACGCACCTGCCTCCTTGAACTGTCCTGGCTGCTGCTACCATAGTTTGAAGAAATCATTATACGGTGCATAACACTGGGACTGTGAAGTATTGCTCGGTCTCTGTCTTCTCTCTTCCTCTTTTTGCCTCGTGTCTTCGCTTTCCTAATGACCAAGTTCTTTCCATTTGGTTTGTTTTTTCTCCCAGCTTTCCTTTTCTGCTTTGCTTTATTTGTGTCCTTTATCTGCAATTACAACTCTCTATTACTGGGTCATTTAAAAATATTCCTATTTGTTAAAATTATACTAAATGCCTTCTTCTGCAGTCTCAATATTCTGAAAGGGAAATCGTTTTCACTAATACTGAACCTGAATTCCTTGTTCAGGAAGGAGAGCTCATGTTTTCCTTTCTCCCTGGTAATCCACTCCCTCTTTATGGAGTGTCTTCACTGCCTGCAGCTAAGTTTCCCTTAGGTTCTCTTTATTCTACACCAAACACTAACTTTAACTGCATACATGCTCTACTCTCTTAACCTACCTTTTTATTTTCCACATTTTAGGCTCCTTATTACATTTACATGCTGAGAAAGGAGGCAGTGTTGGGGACATGTCAGAGCTGTGGAATCAAATTTCCAATGTGTTTTACAGGCACTTTACAAGCACCTCCCCTACCCTCCCACGTACAGTCACTGGTTTATCCATCAGCATAACTTCAGGCATTTCTAATGTGCCTTGTTTTGTACTATCTAAGTATTGGTATTGCACTTTATGACAAATAGTAAAAGCACTTAAAGCTTATTCAGCCTTTGTAGAAGGGTCACCACAGGACATGGAGACCGGGATCCAAACCATGCCCGCTGTGACACTACAGCGGGATTAAATTTAGCCATGTCTGTACATACAAGCGATACCATGTTTCGACGTTCAGTTCACCATCAAGATATGAGATCACAATTAAATCACAGTTGCAGCCTGTCACTATCAAAATCATGTTTGCTAGCAACTAATAAACCACAATTTTGGCATCACTTCACTGAATCAGCTAAAAGGCATACACATTTGTTATGTGGGTTCACCCTTTGGAATCAGAATGACCACGTAAAAATTCACTATCAACAGTTGTGAAATAAGATATATCCTTTTTCATCCTTTTCTGAGAAATCAAGAGATGACCCCTACCGAGACAAATGCTTTGAAACTCTGGTCATGCAAATCTGCAGCAATAATGATAAAACAGGAAAGCGAAAACCAAATCATGACTATCTTAATCTGCAATGGGGTCAGTACTGACTCCTGAAGACTTATGCACCCTTAGACTTGTGAGGAATGTACTGGTGAGAGGCATTAAAAATTCTGGTTTATTGCAGAAGTCATGGCCATTTGTTGTGGTTTTTGTTTTTTTTTTTTACTGTAACACATATGGTGGACTTTTGGAAAGTCATGATCCCAGCCAGGTCTCCAAAAAGTGCATGTGTAACCATGGGAGCTGCAGCAGAACCTTCATTAACTGTTGGTGGTAATTCAGACCCTCTGACACACAGCTGAGCAGTCTCTGTCAAGTTAGGATCGTGGTAACATGCATCTCAGCAAGATACCTCAAAACTCTCTCCAAACTCCCTCTCTGTTCCTTGAAATAGGATCACAACATAATGAAGTAGACTGCTTGAGAAAATTTAAGGTACCTGCTAGTTCCATGCTGTGATGGTGCATTCCCCCCTGCCCTTTTCCCTGGGCCGCTCGTTGATCT
>NW_009242456.1:0-2704 GCF_000690835.1 Fulmarus glacialis | reverse complement strand
CCAGCCACAACAGAAACACAAAGCAAACTCCAAAGCCACAACAAAAGCTGTTAAACCGTGTGGAAACACCAATACCTGAGTCCCTTCTTAGGCAAAGTGTTCCTATCAAGATGTAGGTCGCTGCAGAAAAGTTAAAAGAAAAGAACTTCAGAGAAGAACAAAAGGGAAGGAATAAGATCAGGACGAAGGACGTACAAACATCTGCATCACCTTTCCAGAGGAAAAGGTGCTGGGGCCTTCCTACAGAAACATGCAAAAACCTCCTTTTACGCAGGTGTGGATTCGCACAAACATGCATCTGGTACCATGCCAATGAATCTCATCTGTTCACAACGTGATTTTGCTATTTCTCCTACCCACAATGAACAAAAATGGCTCTTTAAACGTCAAATGGATGCTTAAAAATATGCTTTTCAGCAGGCGTGAGGCAGACTATTTGTGAAAACTGATGAGAATCTTCAAGTCCAAACCACCTTCCTGTCATTTCTTTCAGCAGACACCATTTAGGGAATGCAGCTAATTACTGTTACACAACGTATGGCAGTAAAAGTATTGAGCCCAGACTGTTTGAATTTTCAAATCTTAGCTTAAATTCCATTAGCGAAGTAAAATGAATCTATTGGTCGTCCAAAACCTAAATATTTAAGTTTATGTTTTTACAACTGATGAACTTGTAACTGAGCAGAGTCTGTTAATTTGTCTTTAAAGAAAATACCCACGTGCTTAAATGAATTAATTTAATGACAATCCTTATAGCTAAATTACTATAGCTAAATATAGCATGGGAGAGATTAAAATTACAGCAGTGAGCAAAAGTGAGCTAGAATGCTTAGATTCGGGTCATCTTTTCCTAACTTTAGCATTCGTGTTTACAAGGATGGATGTACCCAAGTCCCTGCAAAACACTCATGAGCCAACCTGCAATAAAAGACTGACGACACTGAATGACACGGGACTTCACGACAAAAAGGACAGGCCTGAAAGGCAGTGGGAAAAGCAGCATGCCAGAGGAATGCTGAAATGCTAGTGAGAGTTTAGATTGGTAGAAAAAAAAAGGCAAGATTTTCAAATTGCCTTTGGCAAAGAAATGAGGAAAAAAAAAAAATACCCCCACAAACCAAGAGCAACACCAAAAACATGCCAACTCTGCCGTATGCCATTCTCCAGATTGATTTAGGTAGATAGACGGATGTTTGAGGGGACTCTCACTGGCATGTCTTTGTGTCACTTCACACCTGAACGATGAACACAGCAGAGGACTCAACTGAGCACAGTCTGTCACAAAACAATTTGCTTCACCGAGATGGGCAACAAAACCTACAGCCTTGTACTGAGACAGCATTACCTGTCCTGTCTCCTGGGCAAAGTATTTCGGCAGAATTTGGGGCTAGCAGCGGGGGAAGAAAGAGGGCTAGAAGAATCAGTCCAACAAGACAGAAAACAAGAGAAGGAATATTAGAATGGAAAGAGGAGAGAACAGAAAGGAGTTACAATAAAACACAAACAGAAACCCAAACCGTCAGAACATTATATTCAGTGGTAATTTTCTCCATTGAGATGCAACTACAAAAATTTTGCTCCCTGACTACATAATCACACATCAGGATCCAGCTGATCTCCAGTGCTTGCAGGGGTACTACTGCCTTCTACAAAAGGTCCCTCAGAGAGCATGCACTGCAAGTTGTTGTCTGGTTTATCCCAATGTTCGCTCAATGTGCCGTTAAGACAGCTCTGATGCTGAAAGAGCAGTCCTGTTCCCTCCTCCCTGGCCGGTCTGTTCCCAGCTCCTACTCTGTGTCCACACAGACACCGATGCATCTCATCGTGTAAGGAGCTGGGGAACTGATCAGTCTGAAATACAATTCAGGTGATCATTTTTCAGTTGGATCCATCTCCCTGTGGGGTTCACTAAGCATTCACACGAATGCCTGTGCCGAAACACTGTCAAGAGCAGCTGGAGATGGGACAGGGCAGCAGGGAGAGGCCGAGGAGGGATCAAGTGACTAGGGAGACAGGGACTTTTCTTTTCAGCATGACCTCCAGTTTAAAAGCTTGTTATAAACAAGTTTAACATGAAACAGTTGGCTTCTCAAATCAAAATGATAACGATGGAGGTTTTTTTGAATATCACTATCAGATCAACTAACAGGAGATCTTTGGAAGAATAATATATGATGCAAAATTCAAATATTAGGTATAATATGGTAGCAAGAAAAATTGTCACATTGGCTACCACAGCAAATTAAAAACCTCACTTGAACCCATCCTCTTGCTCTGAACTGGGCTCCTTGTCTGGAATGGTTTCTTTGTATGTTCTAGTAATACCATTCAGCATTATCTTGTAAGAAGCACAACTTGAACTGCTTCTGCAGTGTTGGCTACTGCTGCCAGGACTTCATTCACATTTGAGATACACACAAATGTATGGAAACGAGAGAAAAATCTACTAACCTTTCAGACAACGTAGTCTTAACACTGTTGGTTCGGACAAAGGGAGTCAGAGAATCGTCTTTAGAGGCTGGAATCAAGCCACTGGAGGAGTTATGGCTCAGCCCACCTCCACTGCTCAGAGAGATATCAATGGATTCACAGCTGGTATGAAGACTGCTGACAGACTGATATCCGATGCCGTCCTTGCTAACAGCAGAAGAGCTACTTGCGTTGGTACCCCATGTTAAACTGTTGGAAGGAGCTGAATGTGCTG
>NW_009242455.1:0-2720 GCF_000690835.1 Fulmarus glacialis | reverse complement strand
TAAACCACGACAAGGGCAAAGGAAGGGATGTTCCCAAATACATTGCTTACTCTCAAATGTTAAATATTTTGCAGTCACCTTGACCATTTGTGGAGTGCTCTCCATTAAACATTCATCATTTGCTATCCCATTAATCACTGCAAGTGAATCAGTAAATAGCTGTGATGAATGTAAGATATGTGTCAGCAAACACTGGCATTTTTTTTCTAAACAAAACTCTGTCTAGCTCTAGAGGAAACGCTCAAAAAAAAAGGCGGCTTGCTCACAGATCTAAGCAAAATGTGCGCGAGAATCCAGGACTTGGCTGGTTCTCCCGTGTCTGGGAATTTGGGTGATTTGTGATGCTTCACTCTTTTAATTTCAAGTAGCAATGTGAGTTTCCTTGTCCTGCAGTAGAGAGTGTATTGGTGGTGTCATTTCCCTTGAATAGCCCTTTCATGTGAAACACAGTTCATGTTCCCTTCAGCATGACAAATAACACCTTTCATCTCCCCCTGGAGCCTGGAAAATCTGAGATGAGATTGGCACTGCAATATAAAGAGAAATACCCTCGAAAGAGACGTAATGGAGGCAAAACCATTTGGCCTGAGCGGAAATAATCACTGGCACTTCCAGCTCAGTCCTCTGATTTCAAGCTGTATTTCAATGTAAAATGGCTTTCTCTCATCATGTTTGTACAGCACCTAGCACAATTGCATCCTAATCTTGACTGTGGGTTTCTGGCACTGCAGTAAAACAGACATTGAGCTTATAAAAAAATACACAATATCACATGCGTTCTTGCATGAGCCATCCATGTCCTCAACATAAATTAAATCCAGGTGTGGGTCTTTGTACGACTTCAATTTTGGACATGAAAAAAATAACATTGTGTCCAGAATAAAACTTTTCTCAACTAATCCTGCATTTCAGAGCCAGCCAAATTGGGAGTTTCTTTCAAAAAGATAAAACACGCAGGTGGTCTGCCATTTGCTGTGGGTACGTAAAAGGAGTATTATACAGATAGTGAAGGAGAGATGGATGGATCTGGCAGATGGCATCATGTTCAGGGTTAGCCAAATCCCCTCTCAGGCACAGGAGCCCAGATGGCCAAGCAGAAACACTTTCTGCCACAAACCCTTTGTGTGCCTTTGTGGCATCTCTGCACTGGGAGGGGAAGTATGTCAATTCACAGTCTTAAGCGATAAAACAAAACTGGATGTATTTTGGCAAATATGTTCATTCTCCGTCCCTCCTTAGCCCCAAAACTTTCCTCCCCTCATCTGAACCTCTGCCTGGTTGGAGTGCTAATCACAGCTCCTGCACGCTGTAGAAGGTGGTTATCGCTGATTTTGAAAGTCGGGTTTGCAAAAAGGGGCAAAACCGCCCTCCTGGCAGGTTTCTGCCCATGCACTTCTAAAATCTGTAATGTCTGTCTGAGAAGCTGGGAGAGCGGGGACTGGGTGGATGCAGCTGCTAAAGGGACCCAGCAAGGGTGACTGGCGCTGATGGAAGTGCTTTGCAAAATGTTCACCACTTCGCATTTGTCTTGACATTGTTCTTTAGCTTGTGGGATTTCAAAAAATCTGCTTTGCTCAAACCCACTGGAGGTCTGAAACACACTGTTATCCAATAAATTCTCACCACTTGTCTCACAAATGACATCGCAGGACATCCAAGGTGTCAAGACCTTGCAACCGACTACCTGCTGCTTTTCATGCTCAGCCCAAGTTGCCACACACTTGTCTCTGCGAACTTGAAGGCACCCCAGGAAATCCCGCCTGCACAGGCACAGTGACCTTCCAGTCCTGTGTGTCATTTTCCAGGGCATTGTGGTGTCATGTCCAGTGCTGGCACGTGCACTGGCCATGATTAGCTCAACAGTGAAATAAGGCTTGGGGAGATTTTAGTGAGGTCTACAGACCCTACTCTCGCCAACGTATCCCCAAGCTGCCCCTGCCCGATGCTCAACACATGCAGAGAGAGTGCACAGGGACTGGCTGGGGGAGGAGGAAGAGGGGGAAGAAAAGACAAAAATGGGAGAAAGAAGTAGGGCAGGATAGGGAGGGGAGAAGCAGGGCTTAGCTCAGAGATAAGGGGAGGAAGCATCATACGGCTTTGATGGGGAGAGAGGATGAATGAGTAATTATCTTTAATGTATGTCCCCTTCTCTTTTGCCTTTCCTGAAACCTGACATTGCCTCCATACCATCCTGTCCTGCGCCAGGCTCATTTACAGACACCCTCAACACCTTACAAAGGCCTGCTCCCACGCACAGGCTTTCCTTTTCTCTTCCTCTTGTCTCCAGTCCTCCCGACCGACCACCGGAGCCTGTGGCTGCTCCCTTGGAGCCTGCTCCGTCCCCAGCTGAAGGAGCCCGGCTGTGCAGTCACTCAAGCTGGGATATTGCCATCATCATGCCCTCCTCTACACATGCTCCTCTCATGATTCCCTAAATGCCTGTAAAAATCTGACAGTTCCTGTTCAGGACAATTCCTCCTTTACCGTGAAAGCCCCCAGCTCCAGCACATCATTCCTCTTCATCCCTGAAAACCCTCTCCTACCATAAATTGTTTGCCTTGTGCACACATTTATGCCAGGAAACAGCCCCTCTACTGTCCCCGCTGTGGTTTACGGGCAGCGATGATGCTCCTACGCCAGTTTTCCCCTGGCTGTCAGGCCAGCTGGGCCCGCAGGTGCCGTGCCGCAGCCCGCGCAGCTGAGCACGGGGGGACAGCCTG
>NW_009242454.1:0-2694 GCF_000690835.1 Fulmarus glacialis | reverse complement strand
CCAACCTGGTATTCTATGATTCTATGATAGATTTTATTTAAGTTAATTGGGATCAGTGCTCCCTTAAAGCAGTCGGTGCATGCTGTCACTTCTTTGCAAGCACCAAGAGCTATTGAACAGTCTATTGCCTTTATGTGTATTTGCATCCATGCCATTTGTGACAATACAAGTACTTATTCACAAAGGTAAAATTTTCTCTTGAGCATACATGATGGGCCGTGATAGTTTCAGATGACACTGAGCACTCCACCTCCTCTGTCACAGAACCGTGCCATTCAGGAGCAAAGTATTTTTCTTGACACTTGAAAGCATTTTTTTGCAGAGATTATTAAGATATCTGTACACTGTAGGAAAGGAAGAGGCAAGGTTCGCAGATATATTTGGCTTCTCTCAGTATCAGCTGAAGTGAAGCATCAAATGCATGAAGATTTCCATGTTTGTAAGAGTAAGAACTGCCTGCAGGCTCGCCACATACGGGAAATCCCCCGTCAGTCAAAGGAACCAGGGAAGATAATGAACCATGAGAAAACCATCCGGACAAAACTTAAGTCTTAACTTGCTCACTTGCCCTGAGAAATGTGCTGAAGGGGCACAAGTGTGCTGCTCTGGAACATGCTGTGCAGTGGCCTTTTACAAGTGGGTCAGAGGACAAACAAGAAATTTTGGTCATGTTATTTCCAGGATAGGAAATACAGAAAAAGATAATCAGGGAAAAAAGCATCAACTTGTAACCATAACAAAATTGTACTTGGAAGGCAATGCCAGTGGTTTGCCAACAATATAAAAAATAGAAAATGTAAGGATTATTGCCTCAAGAATGCTGCTACTTAGAATGCCCAATTTTGTTTTCTAATAAACTTCTTGTTATAATTCATAACAGTCCGGGGCCAAAAGTTACAGAAGGAGATTGTATCCTTTTTAGAAGATAAATGAGTGGACAGATTTTGGGCTAATGTATCACCCAATTCTAAGTTTATTTACTGCATTTACAGTTCCTACTATAGCTTTGAACATATATAAAATCAGGCAGGGACAATCCCAACATATCAACTCACAAATTAGGGCCAATGACACAACCAGTGAGCTATCAGAACAAAGCTCTCCATTTCCTCAGTATCCCACATGATTTCAGGATAGAAAATTTTTAAATCTGCTCAGGTATAATTTTTTTTTCTGCAACAGTTAAAAAAGATAATTAGAAACAGACTCTCTTATAGTTCAGGAAAATAGGAATTTTCTGCCACATATCCTGGTATAAGGTTGCACTAGAAACACTTGAGTCACTTGAAAATAACTACCTTCAAGTTGAAAATAAATACTTTTAAATTTTTTTTTTTTATTAAAGTCATGAAAAATATAAAGTTTCAATAGTTTTTATCTGGCTCAAAACACCTTTTTCATCATATTTTGTCCGATACAAAATAAAACTAATCCGTCCTGTGCTAGGTGGCTGTAACTTCTTGTTTGCACTACATGTAGGGACATAACCAAATTCTGCAAGAATGAACTCAAGACTAATTTTTGTTTTGGTGATGCTCTCTCCCAAATTAATTTTATTCCATTTTGGCAATATGAAGCCATACTTTTTTTTCCCCCAAATGTTTGCTATTAATTTTATTATTTATTGAAAAGTAATTTTCAAAAGTACATCAAAGTACTGTGACGACCTGGTCTGATTCAGTGTTTACTCCACTTTGATCAGGAGTGACTAGAACTAGTGACCTTCCAGGGTCCCTTCCAAGGTGAGTGATGCTCTGATTCTATGAGTGATTAATCCTGAAAGCCTCTGCAGAGTAAATTAGAAACATTATTCCCATCCCACTAGTCAAGATGAGGAATCCAAAGAGTTAAGTGGCTTAAGGTAATAGCAGTCCTTGTCAAAGTCAGGTTTTAGTCCCCAAAGTTCCTCTCTGTTCATTCAGAGAGACCACAATACCCCATTTAAGAATGTTTTATGTAAAACTCAAAGAAATTAAGACTGTTTCAGATGATTACCCAGAAGCTTTGATCTCTACTGAACTGAAGCTTTGGAATATGATACGTATTGAACAAGAAGCAATGATAAAAGACCCTTGCAAGGTCAAGGTTCCAAAACAATAACTGAAAATATTCAGAGAGACATGGAAACACAGCGAGTTGACATCTTTCCTTTTCTGGAGTTCTGTTCCTAAATTTAGGTTGAATTTCTGTGGCAGAATCCCTGAAAGTAGAAGAAAGGTACATACCTCCTCCCCTCCCTTACGAGATTATCAAACAATCTCAGTGATTCTTGCCATAGGAAGATGCTTTCTGTCTGACACAGGGCATTTCAGCAATACCTAATCTAGTGTATACCTGTTTTATTAACCTTTTTTTTTTTGTTTCAGTTTAAGAGCTGTTGTCTATGATCAGTGTAAAATAAACCATGAGGACACATAAAGGGCCACGGGATTGCCTGAAATAGGTAGTTATTCTGTATCTGCTGTGTATTGCTCATTCAACTACACAGAAAAAAAGGAAAAAAGAAATCTTGATGGCATTTACCAAAAACAGCACATGCATCTCTTCTATTATAATAGCAAGAAATAAAAGCCCATGATGAGATACATATAATAACTTAAGTATATATAAAATTAAAACATGTGTAGACTAATATGCCTATTTATTATACATAGTTATTATATAAATATGTTATAGTTTATAAATATATATAGT
>NW_009242453.1:0-2681 GCF_000690835.1 Fulmarus glacialis | reverse complement strand
TGGACGAGACATGGTGTGGGTAGTGAAGGACAGCTTCTCTTTGATATAACAGAAGGACGAAAAATAAGGGACGGCCAGGGAAGAACTGTGGACTAGGAAAGTCAATGTCTAAATGAATTTAAGCTGTGTAAGCTTGTATTTGTCAAGGCTAGAGAATACAGTGGTACAATGTAGTGGTGCAAGATGAGAGCCTTCACCAGCTTGATGGTTAGAGAAGAGTTTCCTGGAGATTCTGTAATTTTTACTGTAATTACTGTAATAATTTTTACTGAAGTTTATTAGCAGGGTCACAGTGACAAGGTACTTTTGCAGGAACCTCTGTCGTACAGTGTGCTTAAAAATCACCTAGAAAAGCAGATGAGAAGTAAAATGACAATTATTTGCTTATGCCAGTAAGTTACTACGGGTACCTTCCTTTTAAGGGACAACTGAGTTAGGATTCTTCATTCTTCAAGATGTGAGGAAGGATGTGATAAACGTGAAAAATCACTAGTGGCTTGGAAAGGGACTGATTGTGTTGGATGAGGCTGTAATCAAGAATTAGGGCATAACAAGAAGCTAGAGGGTGGGAGGTTCAAGGCAAACAGAAGGAGGTAACTCTTCAAGCAACATGCAGTTAAGCTGTGGAAATTCTTGCATTCACAACATCTTGTGGCTAAAGGTTACGTGGGAGGCAAGATTGTTATATGCCACAGAAATCCACTGAAGGCTACTAAATGCACAGGAAATATGTCTAGCTCCTTAAGTTGCAAGTGGGTGAATTGGTCAGAGGAAGGGTTAAAATATGCTTCTTTAATCTTTATTGTTCTTCTTTATTCTATTTGTTTATTTATTATCTGTGTTCAGCTGTTGTTGGAGATGAGGCACAGGATTCCATGAACTTCTGGTATGGATTCCTTGAGGGCTGTGATCTGTAAAGATGGTAGAGTTGAATTAATGGCATTCTCGAAGTCCCATTTGAGAAGATGAAGGTGAATGAGAAAATCCTCCGAAGATTGAAAGAAATAGACAATGAGAACAGCCAAAAATCAAGGTAGGACAAGATTTTAAAGACAATAAGCATGGTTGTCACTTATGCTAAAGTCAAAGAAACAAGGATACTTTAAGGAGTCAGCAGAGATTTTAAGAGTGTTCTTAGCTGAGTGTAAATAATAGAAGCTAAAATATGGGAAGTACACAAATGAACTTGAAAAATGGTATCAGTGAATATATACATTCTATGAATTTAGGAATGAGTAAGATGAGGTTTTTGAATGAGGAAAGTCACATTAAATGTCAGTTTCTTTGGGAGAGGAGAGACTATATCATACTGTGTATGATTATATTGCTAAAGAAAAAGGCAGAAGCAAGAAAATAGAAGAGAGTGAATTTCAGGTATATCAGAGATGGAATGGGCATGATGATTGGAACTACAGAAAGTAAATGTTAGATGTGAAATTTGAGTTTTTATTTAGGGTAGAGGAGACTCTTGACAAGGAAGGAGGTCTGCTTGTGATGCTCAGAAGAACTTAATCTATCCTGTGAACGCCATAAACTGGGTCTAAAGTACAAACAGAAGTGCAAGGATGCTCAAGGTTTTCTAGAAGGATAGATACTGGGATGACAGCCATATTTCCTCAGATGGGGCAGTAACTCTAAAAACTTTTTCACCAATGATTACAAATCCACCACTGTCACAAAGTAAAAATGTATGGTTTTTTTATAAAAAAAGAATTACTCTTGAGAATTACTGAAAAGGCAGAGATCTGTGTGTTTTAGGCATTAGCCAAACGTTCATGGTTAGGTCAGGAGAAGCTATGGAATTTAAGGGTAGAATGAACTATCCTGATCATGTAGATCATACATGAATAAACTCCAGTACAGATAAACTTTGTCCCAAGGGTTTGATCCAATGACTCCAAAGAAGACTTTAATTTTGGTTTTGTGGAGATAAACTTAATTTAGAGACTTAAGATATTATTTCAGTGTCTCAATTGTAGGGGAATATAATTTAGTCTGCCTGTAGTGTTTCAACCCATAAAAATATCATAGGCTTTTGAGAGACTACAAGGTAATATATTTATAACAAATATTTTAGGTTCCATTTGCCCCAATGATGAAATTCTGATGAAAGTTTCAAGTAGGTAAAGAAAATAAGATCCTCACTCTGATTAATAAAATTTCAAATGTTTTCACAATTGAAAATATATCTTAGACAAATTTGAATGCAGTTTTTATACTTTCTCTTCCAGAAAAACAAATCTTGTCATTGAAATACTGATTTCACAATGTAAAACAGATGTATGATTATTTATGGGGATCATAAACTGTTTGGCTAATAAATACAAAATATGATAAACTTATTTATTCCAGATCTGTCTCTGGCCAACAGCCAGTTGAAAAATTGTTTAAAAATGTTCAATGAAACAATAATATGCTGTCCTGAAAAACATGTAAGTGGATAGTTGTGAAAACAGAAATGTCAATCTTCAGGTCACTGTTTCAAAATATAATGAAATTAATTTCATCATTGTCTGTCTCTTTAAAGTGTCTAACATGATAAGTCATGCAAAGAGTCTGCAATAGCCTAAAGTTAGCTCAAGAAAAGGTTGCACATTCAGATGGGGGGACAAAGGTGGGGGAGTGCAGAGAGGGAGGAGAGAAAGGAAACAACATAGAATAGTTTGGGTTCGAAGGGACCT
>NW_009242452.1:0-2708 GCF_000690835.1 Fulmarus glacialis | reverse complement strand
CACTGTCTACGTCATTGATGAAGATATTATTTTCTTGCACTCCAGCAAGATGTTTGCTGCCTTCGGTGACAGCTTCAATGCCCGGGGCTGGTGCTTATGGCGGAACCCCCCTCGAGTTGGTTTTGTGCAGCTGATTACCCTGATTCAGACACTTCAGAAAATCCCATTGCCGATAGCAAAGCTCTTGAAAAAATCCCATGTCACTGACACCAGGATTTGCTTGGTCTACAGACCCCTCAGCTCACTTTATGGCCTTTTTTTCCACACTTCCAAAGGCTGATTCTTGCCCATCCTCCAGATGCAGCATCAAAGCCAAGGATTAACAGCACGCAGGTAGGATCTCAGACTGCAAAACAAGCCATATGGACGCACGCTCACGAGCGTGCATGTACCTATTTGCAGAGCCAGCAGCAAGGAGGACATTGCAGGCTAGTCAGCCACTGAAAATCTCTCCTGAGCAGAGCTGAGTTGCAAAAACACCAGCAAACCGTCCCCAAACCGCTGCCGAGCCTTCCTTTAATGCTCTCAGAAGGGAGATTACCTGAAAGCGATGCTCCATCGGCTCCTCACCCCCTTGGCCACCGCAGCATCCTCATCTCTGCCATCATCTGCAGGCATCTTCATTTCCCATTGCTGGGTGGCCGGGGCAGCTAATCTGCGGTTTAAGCTAAATCTCTGTCCTCCTCCCCGCCAGCGATGATATGCAGTAAGGATTTATCATCACCGGCCGTCCCTCTTCTGCCTGCCCCTCATTTTCCCCTCTCCATTTTCTCTCCAACACCACTTACCGGCTGCGTGCGAGTGTCGGGGGGGAGTTATTTACTCTTTATTGAGATGTTGCTGTTTGCTCCTCATTTTCCTCATGCTTTTCAAACTTCCCGGAGCTGCTCAGCTCTCCTGCTGATGGGGTTTTTGTGCCTGCACAAAGCTCCTTCCCTCCCTAATCCCTGTTCTTTGTGGGTTTAAAACTACCCAGGACACCCCGTAACGCTCACACGAATCGGGGGGCAGGCAGTTTCAGAGGCTGCACCTCTCAACGACACTGCGCTATTTATTGCCTCTCTTCATCCACTTTCCCACCGTACATAAAATGACTTTGGCATTAAATTGCCTCTTTTATAGCACCATCCATGAACATACTCATCTCTGCACCCTTCATCCTTCCAGCAAAGAAAAACAATAGCACAAAGCCGTTGGGTTTGCCTTTCCCAGCTTAACTGTCCCCAAAATTTGTCAATAAAGCAGTTATGGAGCAAAAATATTTGACCCCAAATAGAAACTCAAAAAATTACTTTAAGCACCGTTAAAAACCTGGTCTTGGCTAAGAGCCACACTTGAGGCATCAAGTACAAGAGGAGCTGAAACACAAATTTAATTGAAGCTAAATGTAAAGCCAGTAACTGCGACGAAATGCCTGTTTCATAGTTATCTGCAGAATGATCCTCCCATCTTTCTTAGGTCAATTTTGAATGTAATTTGATGAGCATCTCAAATACGTTTAACCTTGCAGTGCCGTTTGAAGCTGCCCAAGACTTTGCTCAGGTTAAAAAAAGAAACAAGTTTAACGGCATGTCTCTACAAGCTTGAACTAAGCCCGAGTTAAGAAAAATCTCAATTTTCTTAAACCTTTCATTTCTTCTACATTATTTTCCCTTCGGTGCTACTGTAAAGCAAGAAGGGCTGGGGGATGCGCTTTGGCAACGATGGGATGCCCATCACCTTTGCGTCTGAGCTCCTGCGGGGCCTGAGGATGAGTTGCAACACGTGGGCTGGGAATAAGCAGCTAAAAGCTGATCTCAATGCCAATGCCAGGATGTCATTGGATTTTGGACGCAGACTGGGACAAATTCTTGCTGCTCACCTGCTCTGCCGGGGCTCTTGGTGCTCAGGTCTTTGCCCCGGCCAGGGGTGCTGGAAGTCTTGGAGAGTTTATTCGCCGACACTCGGTACATCACCCCGCCGATGCAGCGATAGCCTTTGCTCCTCCATCTCTGTTGCACGTGCTGGGACTTGCCACCTTGGGGCGACGGGCGCATTGGGTTTAATAGCGGGGACCTGCAAGAAAACGATAAAATCAAGCTAAGCCCAAACTAGGGAAGATATCGCTGCTGCTTCATGAGCAAACCTTTGGCTGCCTGAGGATGGAGGTGATGCAGGGAGGAACCAGGGATGCTCTTGCTGTAGACAGAGAAGAAGCCCTGATTCCCTGTGATTTACACCAAAAAAAACCAAGGACTCTTCGCCTGGTACCGCTTCCCCTGTGCAACAAAAAGCGATTTCTTTCCCCCAGCTTGCCCATGGCAATGCCGCAGAAGAGACCACGCGCTGAAGGTCGGGTTCCCACCCAACCGTAGCCTGCTAAGACACAGCAAAGGTGTTTGTCCCTAAACTCTGCAGATATTTGCCGTCAACCCCAATGCCTCACACAAGGCACGGCTTCGATCCGCACTGCTGGCATGTGGCTTCTTAATAGGCAGCCTGGTGCATCCGAAATGGGATCCAGGTGAGCCCATGCAGCCGGGGCTGATGCTCCATCTCACACCCTTGCCTTGCAGCTCCAACCCCAGCAGTAAACAGAGAAAGAAACGTGGATGCAATCCCACGAGGAAATCGGCAACGTGGTACCTCCCCTGAGCTTAGCCAAGTTTTACAGAGCTCTACAAGCTTTGATATTTTTGGTATCATTATTATTATTATTACTATTATTA
>NW_009242451.1:0-2680 GCF_000690835.1 Fulmarus glacialis | reverse complement strand
GAAAGAGTTTGCATTTGTTGCTGAAACAGAAGTAGCCTCATGATTATCCAAACTAGGTTGGTATTGTCTGTGGAAAACTGGATACAAATTTGGGACTATAGAAGTATCAATTTTCTGTAGTAATTAGTTGAAGTGTTGATGAAGTCTTAGGAAAGGTTTCTGGCAATCTGACTTCTGGACTTGTATTTGTTGTGTTGGCTTAGTCTCTAGACAACTAGGTTGGTTTTTCCCATGTGTTCTGTTGTCTAGACTGGAAAATTCAGCCTAAGTCCATCTTTTGATAATGAAGATATTGAAAATTTCCTAAAGCAAAACAATGGAGATAGATAGCAACTAGTTTATCTGAGACTGTTTACTCCTGTTATGGAAAGTCGTCTTCGCTCCGGTACTACTTTGTTGCCCAGCTATGGAGATTAATCAAGTCTGGCAAAGGGAGAGATTTTCTCTAGATCACGCTCCCATGAGTCACTTGGGCAGCAGAGACAATGCATTGCTAGTTATGCTGTCACATTTTATCAGCTGATTTTCCAGCATTTTTATTTGCGCAAGAAGAAAGTTGCTCCTTGTAGCAATTGTCCTTGTAATCACATTTGTTGGAGATTTCTAACTCAAAGTATTGTGAATTGGAAAAACAAAAAATCACACAATAAAAAGTTTACAACACCTAAAATCTGCATTAAAACAGTACAGCATTAAAGCAGTACAGAGGAAAAAATATAAAAACCAAACCAACCAAACAAAGAAACAAAACCCCAAACCACCTAACAGATGGGACATCAAATGTAGCACGAACGGTCCTTAGGTAACCTCTAGGGATATGCTAATTCTTGAGTAACTATATTGACCTGAATTTGACTGGTGATCTGTGAAAATATGTTGCTTTTCTTCCATAATCTTACAAATCCCAAGAAGTGCTTTACTATGCATGACATTTTAGGGATGTGAAAACTGCGTATCAGTTGGATATGTTGCATTTATGGACCTATAAGTTTTTGTCTCTGGATCTGGGCTGGCTCAGAATTTGCAAGATGAACCTTGTACAAAATGCAGAGTGAAAATGCTCTATGCACATTATTTCTACCTGCATTAATAGGATTTAAGCACTTCTGTTCATATAAAGGTAAAGGTATTTCTGTGTGAAAGCTGTGCTATGCCAGATTTGATTGACATGCTTCCATGCAATTTGCACAACAATATGACAAAAGCAGCGGCACTTGCTAGAAGTGGCTACAAATATATTGAGTTTACAGTTCTGAAAGTGAATTGTCTTATTCAGATTAGATAGTTGAATCTTATAGATGAACTTTATGGTTTTTTAATTAAATTAAATTTAAATTAAATTTAATTTAAATTTAATTTAATTAAAAAACCATAAAGTTCATCTATAAGATTCAACTATCTAATCTGAATAAGACAATTCACTTTCAGAACTGTAAACTCAATATATTTGTAGCCACTTCTAGCAAGTGCCGCTGCTTTTGTCATATTGTTGTGCAAATTGCATGGAAGCATGTCAATCAAATCTGGCATAGCACAGCTTTCACACAGAAATACCTTTACCTTTATATGAACAGAAGTGCTTAAATCCTATTAATGCAGGTAGAAATAATGTGCATAGAGCATTTTCACTCTGCATTTTGTACAAGGTTCATCTTGCAAATTCTGAGCCAGCCCAGATCCAGAGACAAAAACTTATAGGTCCATAAATGCAACATATCCAACTGATACGCAGTTTTCACATCCCTAAAATGTCATGCATAGTAAAGCACTTCTTGGGATTTGTAAGATTATGGAAGAAAAGCAACATATTTTCACAGATCACCAGTCAAATTCAGGTCAATATAGTTACTCAAGAATTAGCATATCCCTAGAGGTTACCTAAGGACCGTTCGTGCTACATTTGATGTCCCATCTGTTAGGTGGTTTGGGGTTTTGTTTCTTTGTTTGGTTGGTTTGGTTTTTATATTTTTTCCTCTGTACTGCTTTAATGCTGTACTGTTTTAATGCAGATTTTAGGTGTTGTAAACTTTTTATTGTGTGATTTTTTGTTTTTCCAATTCACAATACTTTGAGTTAGAAATCTCCAACAAATGTGATTACAAGGACAATTGCTACAAGGAGCAACTTTCTTCTTGCGCAAATAAAAATGCTGGAAAATCAGCTGATAAAATGTGACAGCATAACTAGCAATGCATTGTCTCTGCTGCCCAAGTGACTCATGGGAGCGTGATCTAGAGAAAATCTCTCCCTTTGCCAGACTTGATTAATCTCCATAGCTGGGCAACAAAGTAGTACCGGAGCGAAGACGACTTTCCATAACAGGAGTAAACAGTCTCAGATAAACTAGTTGCTATCTATCTCCATTGTTTTGCTTTAGGAAATTTTCAATATCTTCATTATCAAAAGATGGACTTAGGCTGAATTTTCCAGTCTAGACAACAGAACACATGGGAAAAACCAACCTAGTTGTCTAGAGACTAAGCCAACACAACAAATACAAGTCCAGAAGTCAGATTGCCAGAAACCTTTCCTAAGACTTCATCAACACTTCAACTAATTACTACAGAAAATTGATACTTCTATAGTCCCAAATTTGTATCCAGTTTTCCACAGACAATACCAACCTAGTTTGGATAATCATGAGGCTACTTCTGTTTCAGCAACAAATGCAAACTCTTTC
>NW_009242450.1:0-2653 GCF_000690835.1 Fulmarus glacialis | reverse complement strand
CATCCCCCCCAATCCACCCCCCCAAAACCCGCTCAGCAGGGAGAGGAAGCTTACAACGTTACGTGTCGCGGAAAAACAGTCTGTACGTCTCAGAAACAGCAAGCCGGGGCTCTGCGCTGCTTTTTTCTCTCTACAGACTCCTAAAGTCACGAGTGATAAATGGAAAGACTGAACCTTTTTGTCTCTCCCCCCTGGGTGCTGCAAAGGAATATACCGTCTTCACCTTGTGTGCTTTTAAACTTAAAGGCTGCCCCCGTCCACCGACAGGGAAAGTTACGTATTGGAGGAGAAAGTGGCCGATCAGCTCCAAATCCCCTGTGAAAACACTCCACTGCTGCTAAGTGCCTTCCATCACCAAGCCATGGCAGAGCACGGACCCGGCAAATAATCCTGTACAGGGCTTTTGTCACACTGACCTGCTTAGTAACAGCCTGCGTGCAGTAATAATTTATGCCACAAGGTGAAGTCACAGCTTGCCTGTGTCTTTCTTCTCCTCTTTGCTCTTTCTCCCATCACTTAGAGAGTATTTTGTACGATGCCTTCAACCGTGGTAACTGGAAAGCAAGGGTTATGCTGGTAACAAAGAGCCTGGGAACGTAAATTCCTGATACCTTCGTACGATGCTCCTTGCTGTGTGCTTCGGTGAGAGGAGGCTGCACGGTTCCACAGGCAGAACACCAGGCTACGAGCCTGCAGGCTTGCTCTCCAGGGTGGTGCCCTGCAAAAGTGGGGAAAGACTTCCGAGCATGCCTTGAGACACTTGGCTACAGGCACATGTACATGCTACGGGTTACTACTCTGATATTCGCAGGTTGAACACAGGCACGTTTGTCTGCACTGCATTTAACCCTCAAAAAAAGCGCTTTGCATCGGACACCACTGTTGTGTAGCACCAGTGCCGCAGCAGGAAACAGAGTCCTTAAAAATTCAACATTAATCCACCCTTTTAAACAGAGGTATTTCTCTGGGTTTTAAAAGAAATCTTGTCATTTGTTCTCATTGGATTTGAGCAAATGGCAGTGCTAACTTTCTGAAGTCTCCCGAATGGATGTCTCTGGCAGGAAGACTCTGTAGCATGGGAGGATGTGGTGGGGGTGCTGGACCACTTGTACCATGCAAGTTTTCACACAGGGACTTGTATTCTTAGAAAGGCCTCTAAAATAGGAAAACACTTGGCAAAGTATTTGTCTTACAGGATTATTTCAGCTATTTTCAGACCATGCATACCCTAGGGAGCGAACTGGACACTCATGAGACAGCTTACAGGGGATATAGTGTTCAGAGAACGGGGAAGGAAATCAGACTCTGGCCCTCGTTTACAATGAAAATGAAACAAGTGGCTGATTTCAAAACCATTAACATGTAAAAAATGCAGACTTTTTAAGGGAGTAAGAGCCACGGACTCTCCAAGGAGACCATGGTATCAGTAACATTTTAGTTTTAAAATCCATGCTGAGACTGTTTAACAAGAATATTCAGCAGCTGAGTAAACTTAGCTTCATTAAACTTAAAAAGCCTAGGCCGTACCATGCTTACGGATCCATGCTACAGAATTATATTTTTTTTTTCTGGTTGCTTCACTGACCTCGTTAAGTGCAACAGCGGGTTCATCGTTGCATATAAAATGACCAGCCAAGCCTTTACAAACACATCCATCAGCCACTTGATGAGTTCAGAGCATTTGCTGAAGCTGAAGCATCAGATGATGCAGCTAAATGCAAAGCTTTCAAGCACACCAGAAATAATGTAGCTGTATCCCAGCAATGAGGTTACTTCAAATTTCTGCATACTCTACTGCATTGATATCCCACTTTGGCACAGTAAATACACGTAACCCTTTTCTACCTAACTCTCTGTTTTAAAGAAAGTTGGAAATCACAACATATTTTCCTGATTTCAGAAGAATCATTTTTACACAAAATCAGTGCGTGTGCATGAAAGTAATACAATTATAGAATTAAGTAATATGTGCTTTAATACTGAACCCTGTGGTAAATAAGGAAGATTAACTGTCCTGAGAAGCACAGAGTTCCTAAGCAAATCTGAAGTCAAAGCTGATATTAAGGAATTGTAAATCTTAATATCCACAAAACCCCAAAGTCAGTATTTACCCATATGTATGTATTATGTTCTGTCAGACTGTTTTTAACCTGAAAGAGGTAGAAATGTGTCACAAATATCTTAACAGAAGAGGAAAAATGAAGAACAAAAGCAGGAAGATGCGTTTAGATGGTATTTAGGAAGAGATGAATATTAAATGGCAGAAGCCAGAATAGCAACATGTATTTCAGATGCCAGAAAATGCAGAGAAAAGTGGCTGAATTTGGCATGATGGATGTATGTTTGAAGAAATCTAGTAATTGGCTCTTTTTTTCTTTTCTATGTTACTACACCCACTCCTCTTGCACATCTCTTGTCTATCCAAAATCTATTTTAAGACTACCTTACTACTGTAATATTTAAACCAGATCTTTTCCCTGTTCTAGTTTTTCTGCTTTGCTGTTGGTACCAGTCTCTGACTCCCTCTTCTCACCTCCATGACAGGAGATCTTCTGATGGGAGGTGGCAAAGTCAAACTGCCTTTTAGAGTGACTCTCCAATTTCAACACTATCTTCCAACCATCACTGGTCATAGAATCATAGAATCATAGAA
>NW_009242449.1:0-2680 GCF_000690835.1 Fulmarus glacialis | reverse complement strand
GAGAGTTTTTAGGAGACGACTTCGTTTCATAAGTTTAGAACAGAGGAATTCATAAACCTAACTGTTATTATGAGTGCTGAACAGGGAGTTCAGTACATCTGGTCTTATTCTGAGCTCATAGTTATTGAACAGAACAAATAGTTTTAATTTCTCTGAAGGTTTTTTATCAGCCTAATTACCAAAGCAATCTGTTTAGCTTTTCCAGCTGCAGTGAAAACAGAGCTCTCAAATAGCTTGAGGTTGGTCTTCTGCAGTTTCCTTCAGGACAAAATAAGACCCAGTTACTGGAAATGCTATGACTGTATTGATTTTTCTATGCATATATAGTAGAAACTGTTTACTGTTGAATGTCAGTATATATGAAAATTCAGACAGGATCATTGTCATATCAGGGCAGATCCCTAGCACAGAACAGTCCAATTCCTCTACACACATCAGGAGCTGTTCTCCTCCCAACTTTCTGGAAGAATTGCTGGAGGCCTCAGGTGAATCACTGAGAAAATATCCTAACAGCTTAACAGCTACGATTGAACTGTTGTAGAGTTTCAACATTATTGTGGACAGATCCCTTTCTACCCTTTTACTTCCTTTTGCAAAAATAAAGTCCTCTTTTCTTCCCATGTTTTTTAGTGGTTTTTTTTAAAAAGAGAATTCCAATTTGTGATCTTTTCTATGGTGATATGTAACACAAATTCTAGTGCTCAAAGTCCAATAACTTCACTGGAATTGGGAAATCTCTTATAAAAGTGTGTCTGGTGTCCATCTGAGAGTTAACAATAACGGTGAATCCAACACAGCCCTGCACATATTACTCCAATGGTTTAGCTCCCTGTGAGAGGAAAAAGGCAAGAATATGCTTCATTTCCTGCCTGAATATGCTAAATTTCAAATTCTACCTGTGGATCTTGTTGTAACTTTTTACTGCTGCAGTAGATGTGTAGACATATGTAAGCCTGTTTAAAATTTTAAGGTTTTTTTTTTTAACCTTACAGATAATTAGTGTGTGTTCAGCTACCAAAGCCGTCAGAAGGACACCTCCTATGGCAAGTATCTCTACAAAATGCTTTTGTAAATTCACAGTGCTGCACTTTTAAAATGTCATAAGTAACACATATTGTTGTCAATATACTAAAGATCTTTACACAGCAGATCTGATTCTAGGTCCTAGGGATTTTGCCAAGTTCTTTCCATCCACTTTTCATTTATATGTATACTGCTCCATATAATCATAGAAAAAGCTCATCCAAATTTTACTGAATCTTTGTAAATGGACATATAATAATTGGATTAATACAAAAGACAATCAATTTGCTGATCCTTTCAGGAAAAGTGTAACAGAAAGGCAAGCAGCCAGATTCCTGCAAGCCTTTAAAGCCTTCCTAAACATATTCAAGTTTAAGACATTACATGAGGAGCATACAGATATTAATATAGCTTAGACTGAAAGTCAATAAAAGAGAAACCAAACGGGTTTTTCTTTGGGTCTAAATTATGAATCACTTCTACATTGATAAGTCCTTTCAGACTTATCCAGTGGACAGGTAACATAATCTATTAGCTTATGTCTGCTCCTTTATAAAACTGATAGGCATTGTTACGTTGTGTATTTCCAACAAACCAGTTTACATACTGTACCATCAATTTCTCAGAAGTTTCCCGCTGTTTTCTATGTGACATATCCTGCTTTGTTAAACCACTTAGATGTAGCCTTGTTGTTACTGTAAACTTTGCAAATCAGAGTCAGACAGGTTTTAGACAGAGTTTCCCTGTATCAAGCAGACTGATGGTGCCTCTGTGTGGGGAGGGCAAAGGCTTGGCTTCCATTTATTTCTTCCCCATTCACTGTAGATACTGTTGCAAACACAGTGATCGTCTCAATCTCAAATTAGAAGTACGTTGGTAGAAAATTAAATCAGAGCTTAAGCACTTTAACTCGCAAGAAGAGAAACAATTGTATGACAACTTGTTGTAGCAATTACCTCTCTAAAATGGATGAGAGTTGTAATAGAAAGGGCTTGGGGAAAATGTCAAGCATGATTTAAACTGAGCTGTACGACTGTAAAAAGAACAATCTTCTGAAAGAAACTGAAAAATCTGATTTCACCAAAAAGCAATTTCTCTTTTACCTCCAGAGGAAAGCACAAACTCAGGAAGAGAAACATGTCATTTCTGTATGCAAATCCTGACGAAATAAGGATTTGCTTGCAGATGTGGCTTTCAATAACATCAGAATAATTCCATTCATTTTACAGTTGTGAATGTGGGGAAAACACACAGCCCTCACAAAATGTTTACTGACTCGTAATGTTGAAGTATCTGAAAGCTGAAGTCTTTTCTGGTGGACACGTGCTCAGAAGCAGTTCTCCCTCAGAAAATAAAATTGTGGCTTTGCATTGTAATGGTCCAAATCAGGCTATGGATGCTATATTTTGCTAAAACAATGGAATAACTAGGAAACAACATTGTTTCTTTAGGACTGGCTTACCTGAGCCATGTATGATCATGTCCTGGAGGAATTTGTTTCATTACAACTGGTTACAGCCCTGAGGGTACTAATAAGCTGTAACAGCCCTGACCAGCCTCTTCTGGGGCCTCCCCCAACCCTCCCTCGTGCCAGGGGCTGGGGGCTGCTCCCCACTGCTCCCTGGCCAGCCCTGCTCCCTCCTTGGCTGGCGAAGCC
>NW_009242448.1:0-2652 GCF_000690835.1 Fulmarus glacialis | reverse complement strand
GGCAAGCTCCTCCGCCAGCTCCCTCAGTTTTGTTATGCATTGATTCATATAGTTTTCTGGATCAACTTTTGTACACACATTTATTTTCATATCTGACAATTATTTTATTAGCACTTTTGCTATGCCGTCTTATGAATTTTAATAAGACAAAACTATTTAGATATTAATATTAAAAAGCTGAATTTTGTACTTCCAATTTGTCTCAACTTCTGAGAGAATCCAAATTCATCCTTTCTTTTATTCACTGAAATCAATTAAGTTAAACCAAAATTAATTTGGCAGACTCTTTGTCTTAAATGAAACTTTTTAGATTGTGAAATGAAGGAATAGTAGGAAAAACTGCAAGGAAATTTTTGTTTGGTTTTGCAGAATCTAAAACCGTTGAAGAAGCTAATAATAATATTGGGAGGAATAATAAGGTTGAAATAATACAGACTACTTGAATTTCATAGCAAAGTCTTGATCTGACTTGCCTTTATTTTCTTTTAAGAATTCTTTTTCATTTTCCACGCAGGTCTTTCTTGTCAAAAAAATCTCAGGATCAGATGCTAGACAGCTTTATGCAATGAAGGTATTGAAAAAGGCCACCTTGAAAGGTAAGCATTATTTAGAGAGAAAAGAAAAAAAAGAGAAATCAGGGACTTTATACCAAAAGTTAATCTTTACACAAATGCTGTTCTACAGATTGTATTTTAGAACTTTCTTCTATCAAACAACAAATAGCAGAATACACTGCCTTGTACTGTAAAAAGAAGTAAACAACAGTACTGTATTGATAGTTATAGGAGAAAGTAGGTTACTTTCCATGCTAAGTCCGTTAGGTGATTGTGGTTTAATAAGAGTAGTTGTGTTACATCTGCCACCTGACTTGCTCCTGAGCTGTTATTTGAAACTTAATATCCTTCCTTTTTTCATTTGCTGTTTATCACCAAGGATACAGTTAATGCCTTTCACGCAGTTTATATTTAGGTCATGATATTTAAAAGTGCATTGTATCGGCTGTTTTATTCCAAAAGTTCTAAGCACAGGAGTTTAAGTCTTTCTTTAAAACAGAAGTATACAGTACCTTTTTCTCAAAACTTTTGGCACTTGTTCTGGATGTAGGATATATTTGTTAAAATCTTAAGTTAATATCAAAGTTACTTGAGCAAAAATGAGTTTTAAAATGTTTTGTTTCTTGGGTGTTTTTGGTCTTGAATGGCATCAGTAACAAAATAAGTTCAAATCTGAACAATCTCAATTCTGTCCTGGAGAATTCCGTAAGAAAAAAGAAATAATGTATTTTTTTACTGTAGATTAAAATGAAAGTGGTCTTTCACACTAATCCCTTAACCAGAATGTGTATTTGTCGCTTTATGCCGCTGTTTAATACTTTTGTCTATTTGTAGTTCTTCTAACTCACGGCTGCACTGAAATTGCAATGATAATTTTGGGATAGTTCCAACAACTTGTAGTACTTCACCTGTGTTACTGATTATTATATTGCTTTGCAATTTTAACATACGGTTTCATCTGAAAATATTCATAGAATGATGGAGGGAACAAAAACTCACATTGAATTGTGAACTTCTGCTAAAATGTTGAACCTGTAACTTAAAACTGTTAGAGAGAGTATAAGTGTTTTTGAACAGTTTCTTGTATTTTGATTCCTCTGTGTTTTGTGGCAGGTGTTATTCTCATTATTTACTTCCTATTTTTCTGAAATTGATTTCCATTCATTTAAGGCACTTTGATATCCTCAACAGCCTTTCATTCTCCAGCCTGTTAATAGCTCAGAACTGGAGTCAAAGGTCATTCAGCAGTTGCTTTTTTAAGATGTTTGAGGGCTTCTCTCCATCACCTTTTGATTGTGGTTTAACCTTACGTGTAAAAATTACAGTCCAAGCTGTGCATCTAGCTTTGCCTACAGATGGCAGAGACTGATAAATACTGAAATTGGAGCTTGACTTTTGGTTGGAAAAGGAGACTCGTGGGCACTAAGAATTCAAGGATGCAAAAGGCTTGAGCTGACAGGTGACACTAGCAGGAGGATGCTGCACTTTTCAACACTTTGTATCTGAATTTTCAGATGCTTTTGAGTGTCTTCTAGTTGCGATTCGTGTTTTAGGAAGAGTGGAGTTGCAAGCAAATGAAGGTTACTGTTGAAATCTTAATATGAAATTAACTTAAATTAATTCTTTTTTCCATAATTGCACCATTTTTTCAGATATAATATTGTAATTTTAAATAATATACTGTATTACTTGATTTGTCCAAGGTTCTTTAGCTCTTTCAAATCTATTTCATTAAGTTATTTTTGTGTTCTAAAATTAAAGATAAAAATGCCCTTTAAGACTGCTTCTTAGTTGAAAGCGGTGTGCATGATTCAAATTTAGAGAGAATATTTTTATAGGAATGCAACTATATTAGCCAGAACACGTTGATGTAACTACACAGTCCAACCTTCTAACGTTTTGAGCAAATCCAAGAATATACACATACAACTTTGTTTAGTGCAGAGACTGGTTTATTAATACACTCTGACAGAAGGTATCATCTTTCCGTGCCCCTGTATGATGGGGAGAGAGAGAAACAGGGCCAAAGCATTGCTAGAGAGCCTGGCATCAAATGTATGAAGAAAAATACCAGAGGGTAGTGGTCAACGGCTCAATG
>NW_009242447.1:0-2675 GCF_000690835.1 Fulmarus glacialis | reverse complement strand
GTTCACCACAACTCTCTGGGCTCAGCCGTAGTGATATAATAGAGCAAAAGAGGGGTGGTGATGTGCATTAGAAACATGCATATGAAGGGAAGTGTTTCGGGCTGGAAACGAATGTTTGCATTCAGTTTGGGTATCTTCTCACCTCCTCAATGCTTGAATTTTAGCACTTCCTCAGGAAGGAGCACCATGCCTGTGGACCACATGCTGTGGTCAGATACAGACACCCAATAATCCCCAAACGCCAGAGTTCACGCTGTCCCACGTTGGAATCCATTCTCCCCATTTTTCCCATCAAAATACATCAGCACCTATTTAAGCATAGCATTAAGTATGTGCTCTGAAAAACTACTTTAAGCCAGCACAGAGAACTTCCAGTCTCCCCCTTTTTCTATCCCCTTTCCTGCTGCCAAAAGAAGGGTAGAAAGATAGCAAGCATGTCTCCAGGTGACAGCAAGAGCAGCATGAACACGAACTCTCCCGACAGCGGGAAAGAGAAGTATTTCTCATTTCCCAGCACTGCGGCCCCGGCACATTTAGTGAGTGGGGAAATGCTGAGCTCTCCGGTAGGTGTTTTTTTCTTGCATTGAACTGGAGGAACTCATGCCAATCTCAAACCAAAAAGAATCTAGCTCCAGGTGAGGTAAAATATTCAGGCTTTGTATTACCCCTCCACTGAAATAATTAGAAGAACAGCTGTAGTATTTTCAAGGTGTTCTTAACTTAGTAATGTTAAGTCAATCATGAAAATGTTCCTTCTTCTGTCTCCATTCATATTTTCAAAAACCATGCTTAATCCTAGTATTTGGGCACTACAGAGTCACAACAGATGCTCTTATTATAGCCTGCTCCCTAATTTTGGCCATGTTGTTCTTCCATAAAGCGTCCACCAGGTGCAATAAAGCACAGGTAGCCTTTATGACTTTAGCCCTCTGCCGCTCTCCGGCATTCCCTGATGGATATAAGGGCATAAAACGAGAATAAATAAGTTACAGAAGTGTCCCTGCAAAAGGGGCTGTTGATCTGTGAGCCAGAAAGTCCGTAAGTCATCTCTGCCAGGCTCAACAGTAACAGCTCCTGCTGTTGGACACAAAATCACAGATTTCGGCTCCAGCGTTATCATCTAGCTACTGTACCTGATGTACAGAGTTGCCTTTAGACCACAAAATCCTCCCACTCTGCGTGCTAAGGAATTGCTTAAACTGAGGACTGGCTGGGGGGCATTCACCAACATCAGCCGTTATTATCATTCATCTTTCCAGTACGGCATTATCCAGCACGTCCAACACTGCTATGCGTAAGCCTGAGAGTATTCCTCAGCCTCATTTAAGTAACAATACTTCAAAGGAGGCTCAGCCTTGAAAAAAAGAGTGTGCACTGAGGTGGGATAAATCAAGGCAAAAACATTGCTTCAGCCCTAACCCCCCCTCACCCAGAGGGCTGGCAATGAGTTTTTCTTGCACGGTTAATTCCAGCTGCTACAGAAGCAGACTCGGCCAACTCAGAAGGTGCACTATTTGCATAGGCGGTATGGCTTGTAGTGGAAAAGGTCCCAAACACCTTCTGCTTCCCTAGTTTTAGTTCCTTAGTTTTAGGTTTAATCTGAGAAAAATATCCCACCCTGCTCCACACTTTATTTAGTCCAGAGAGGTCAGAGAAAAGGGAAGAAAAACACCTCAAGATGGTTTCTATGCACAGGAATTTCACATCTCTGTGGACGGATGCTGTATCCATGCCACATCCTACTGATTTGGGTGGAATTCCAGGCACAGGCTAGGAAGAAACTCTGAAACTCTAAAGCTCTATACTATAAAATACCAGAAATCAGTTTTAAGACCACTACAATTTTTCTCTTTTTTGTCCATTTCCCTCTAACTTAAATTTCCTGCCCAAACATGCACAAACTGGACAATTACATACTGCTGGGCAGTTTACTGACTCTCTGAATTCAGCCTTGCCAAACTTTGGGGCAATTATCTAAATGTTGACTACAGTTCATGTTGGAAAATCCCAGTATCACCTTTTAAATGATATTTTCCAGCTTCTTCCACCTCAGCCCCCATGACGTGCTGTGTGCCCTTCTTGGTGTATTCTGAAGATCTTAAAATCCCTTGAGAACTCCTTATGTCACCAGTCGCAGCTAGCGACTCCAAACAGATGCTGCTGGGTCCCAGCCCCACGGTGAGGAGGGCACGGGAGAGCTCCTGAGTCCACTGAAACCGAGATCCCTGCGCACCCTTTCAATTTAAACCTAGAGAAAGCTCAGGTAACACAGCACAGAGCCCATGAGGGAAAACTATGGGGAAAACCACCTTGAGGTCAGGTCTGTGCTTCTCTGGGTTCTGGGTTGAGTGGTACCACCAGCTCCCAGGGCTGACGGGACAGGCAGCGCTGGCCTTCAGCCACCATGCGGAGAGCCCTATCCCATTCTGCCTGCTGCCCACAGAAGGAATGAGGAGCCAGAGGCAGGTTTATTTTGGGCATTACTAACCAAATCACCTTAGCCAGGCTGGACTTCTGCCTGCCAGATTTAAATGCCACTCATCACAGGAGTTGCCCGGGGCTCCTGGAGGAGGGGAGGGTCGCAAACCCAGGTTTCCCCAGCAGGCCCTCACACCCTACCTTGACGAAGAGGGAGATGTCGTGTTCCTGCTTCTCCTCATCCTCCTCTTCCTCCT
>NW_009242446.1:0-2636 GCF_000690835.1 Fulmarus glacialis | reverse complement strand
AGTCCAGGTAGACCACATCCACAGCCTTATAACAACAGGCACAAACACTTGTGCTTACCAAAGTATGACTTTCCTTAGTATGCATTTTGCCACTACAGATAATAATACACTATATTATTCTGTCATGTTAAATCACATGCTTTTCTCCTTTCAGATTAAATCTCAAACTGCATATATTGCTTTTTGTTTTAAACTTGGAGTCACTACTAAAGCACAGTGGGGAAATAATCACAGGATATACCGAATATCAGACTAAATTTACCAAAGGATTTTGCCAGACTTTGCTTTTTACTTTAGAAAATATGCATTTAGTCACAGAAAATTCAAGATAGTGAAATGTCTGCCTCTCTGCCTCCCAGTCTCTTACTTTCCTCTCTCCATCCTATCCTCTCTAAATATGCAAAGTATTTCCATGTTGACAAGAGCTAATACTGAAGGTACTTCCAATTTCAGAACACTGCTATTATTGCTACTCAGGTCACAGAGACTTTTCCTGCAGCCTAGAACGGAAACACTTAAGAAAGAAGAAAATATGTTCTGCTTGTTTTAATTACACACAGTAAGGCCAAAATACATTTTTATCCGAAGATACTAATTAATGTATTATTTAGAACCAAAATTGTGCTGCACTTTGGAAATCACTTTTGGTAGGGTCCGATTTGCATGATACATGCAACTGAAGAAACTTGCTAGCAAGCCAGAGATGTCTTTTCACAGTTATAATGACCATGAAAATAAGAGACAGATTACAACCTGATTTGCTGTGCAAGCTTGCTGAATCTTCATAAAGCTGTATAGAAGATAAAAAAGCTAATTATCAGTTACTGATAAACTGCTGAAAAAATTATATGTGCTTTGGGGTAGAAAACAGACCAAAATGGGATGATGAGAACAAGAAATTTAATAGTCGTGCCAAAAGAAACCAGAAGAAAATTAGCAATTAAAAACCAAACGTGAATGTAGGGTAACAGAGGAGGACTGAAACATGCAGTCCAGCAATTGCATTTCAATTTCTGTAATGGAAATGAAGGCTCTAATGTGAAGGAGATTCCTTTATAAAGCAATCCCTTTATCATGCATTAGACATCACTTGCAAGGCATACCAGGAAAAAAATCTCCTTTTTCTTGCAAACATTGAGCCATTACTTCTATATAGACATATTGGAAATAAAGTACTGCTGCACACAGTGGAGTCCTTAAGAGTTTTTATTGCAAAAAATCAAAACTTACTATGAAGTCTATGAAACCTTCATGAGCTTTATATAACAATCACGTGTTGAAATTTTAATTACAATGCTGTATTTTGGAATCAAACTGGTAACTCCAAAGTTATAACTGGTTTCTGCTCAATTTTTGGTAGCCTTTTCATATTTTCAGTATACATTCCCTCTTCCTGAAATAGAACTGCCAGCAACAGAATATCAGTGGAGATCTTTTTATTTGTCAGAAAGGCTGCTTAGAGGGTATGAAATTCTAGGGGAAGTCCTGGTTTATATCTTTTTATTGATGGTAGTAAATCAGAGCTTCTGGATATCTGCTGCTCCTAAGACCACCCTATTCCACAGACACTTTTCCTAGGATCTCCAGTTGTGCTCTATTAATTTGCTTAATGCAAAGCCCTGCCTTTAAGCACCTTTAAAGAAATTGGCTAATTAGCTAAAGGATTGTAATCAGATAGAAACATAAAAAAGGAAGAAGTTTTCCAGAGAGTATGTTTATGGCCATTACATGCAAGAGCACCAGATCCTGTCACAGAGGGTAACAATTTGTTGGGAAATCACAATGTCAGAATTTGCTGATACAAATTCCTTAGTGGACAAACCTACCATTATTTAGTCCTGTCATAAAGAAAATGCTTCCTATCAGAAATAATTGACTATTGCAGCTGTTTTAGTCCCACTGTCCCAGGTGATCTACTAAAGAGCCCAAAAAGCCAATACCAAAACTGCATAGTTCTACACTAGAAGAGTGTGGGCAGTTTTAAATTCCTCTCAGATTCTGCTTTGGAGAATAGTTCTGAGCTACTCCAACAAAAATTAAGTAATCCCAGTGATTAATACTGAGAACAAACAACACGACTGTTGCTGTTGTAAAATACTATCCTAAAACATAACTAAAGAAGATCTAAACCAGAGATGGGAGTAAAAGATACTTGCTAGCCACATGTAAATGAACTGAATGTGGTATTGCAGCATCGTTGCTGGACGGTGAGGGGCATTTGTGAGAAATGGAAAGCAGAGGCTCCATGGCATGGATTGACTCGTCAGTATGTTTGCTCTGCACTTTTGGTTTGCCACACCAGCAGCCTTGCTTTCCTGGTATTACCTCTACTGCTGCTTTGTATAGATGGAAAAAACATTCCACACAGGACATTTTTAAGAGAACATTGTTACAAGTGGTTACAATAATTCAGAACAGAAGAGGTTAAGAAATATCCTATGCTGAAGTTTCTGCTTAAAAAGGATGAGTCTGAGAGATTGCATATTCAAAGAAGGCACAGTTTGAATTCAGATGAAGCATCAGTAAAAAAGGTACTATAACAATAAAACGAATGAGTAGTAGCAACTTGTAGCAAGAAGGATTATATCCCTTTAGTTAGAATCATATAATGGTTTGGATTGGAAGGGACCTTAAAG
>NW_009242445.1:0-2544 GCF_000690835.1 Fulmarus glacialis | reverse complement strand
TTTTTTTTTTTTTTTTTTTTTTGTCACTGTTGCCAGCGAGTTTGCTCTTTAGACTTGATGGCTGTGGCAGTTATTGTGGATTAAGCCAGTGAAATCTCTCTGAAAATGATCAGATTCTTTTTTGCTTTAGCTCAAGACGATGTTGCATTAATAATGTAATACACAATTTTATAATACTATGTGCATTAATAAGTCTATAATATAGTGATATTAATATAATAAGAAAAGAATGACATGTGGATTTTAGTATGGATTATGTTTAATCACCTGCACACATCACTGTTCCAGCTGGCATCCAGGCCAAATTTAAATGTTCTTATTCAGTTTTGGGATGTTACTGTTAAGAGACAGCCAGTGTGATGTAGCATATTATTACTGTTCTTAAGAGAATACCAAAGACACAAGCCCTTTTGTAATAGCAGTGAGCCTCTAGCCTGCAGGATTAACTGAAGTGGTGTGAAATGTTAATGGAACTATATCTTGACTGTATTTTTTGCTTATATTAATTTGTCTGAAACTAATCAATATTATTATAGGAAGCCAAAATGCTCTACAAAGACCCAAGTGCACCCTATAACTATTCCGTGTCTTTTTACTAACTTTGTAATTACTGACCTGTTATTGTATGATTTACAGCTGCTAGTATAATTTTGAATGGATTAGAAACATTTGTTTTATTAAAAATCTAAATTCCCTGGTAGAGCAAATTTAAGATATTCTGTGTTGTCTGAAAAAACACAAACTGTTGTAGCAGCTGAAAAATTAGGATAGTTCAGCTCAATATGAGATAACATCAGTAGTACAATGTGTAGTATGTTCTCATATTACATATATCAATAATATGTGTATAACATCACCATTACTAAAATAATCCTATGAAGTTATAAAACAGGTGGATTTTAGTACAGGCCACTTTTTTATGGGTCGTGTTTAACGTAGTTGCTAGAAAGGTTAGCGTATCACTTAAATTTCCCATCAATTTTTTTTAGATTTGAATGAATACATTTAAAAACACCTACCTATTTATGTCTATTACTAGCAGAAACCATCACATTTTTAGCAAAATCTGTGTGTAATGGGAGATTGTGTTTTAACGGTCATTTCTAAGGAAGATGTCCTTTTTTTAAGAAAAGGAAAGTATAGAAAATATACAAACGGAAGGGAACATTAGAATTGTTTACTTAAACCTAGATACTCAGTTTGCTGAATCAAACTGTGCTTAAAATAATTCCGATTAAATAGATGTGCTGTACTACTGATTTAGAACCTTATGCAGAGAACTTTAATTAGTGATGGCTGAATAACGAAAAACTAGAGTTGCTGTCAGCTAATGGGATGCATGTGTGTGTTCAAATGGTGTTTAATTAGTCTGCTTATTCTGGATCCTGCGGAGAACTATGGTGATTAATAGCAGGGGTTAGAGGTGAAAAACTTTCATTTTCCTGTAATGTGGAAAAAACCTTTAGGCAACAGTCAAGGTGCAAGAGCTGTCTACAAGAGGAATATGATGCATTTTCAACAGCTTTCATTGAGTTCATGGTTGGCAGGCTATTTCTGTCATCTTCTTTTGCCACAGAGATGAGAGTGAGCTTTTTAAAATGAAACAGCCACCTGTAAAAGTTGCATTGGTCTGAAATCTTTTTACCTTCCCTTCAAAGTTACATTCAGCATTTTGATTTTCACGAAAATCCCACTCTTCTAGCATCTAGATCAGTGTCTTTGCTTGTAAGAAGATAATGTAAATAAATGATATCTTGACTATTAAAAGAAAGCAGTTAGTGAAAGTTGCTTTCTCTATTTTGTTGATTTTCTGTTAATTTTCTTCTTAGTTTTGGTTTTCTGATCAAAATATGAAGAGCTTATCTGGAAGTTCTTACAGCAAACTGCAAATCAGAACTACATTTTTAAAGGAAGTGAAGTTTGCAACAGGGATTTTTAAAATTATTTAAAAAATGAAGTAACGCTGTCCCTCCAAAATAAGTGATTTCCAGAGGGAGGGGTGAGGACCATATGTGGAGTGATAGGTTAGAGAAATTAAATTTAATGTTTATGCAAATATTTGGACTCAAACAGAACTACTGCAAATGGAGAAAGTTAGGGAATTTCTCTTCTGAGTTTGAGGGAACTGCATAGTTTTTCTTTGCATGTGACCATTAACTGTTAATAAACTTTTGCAACAAATGGAACACCAGTAGACTTATTATGGGGACATTTCTAGTTTAACCCCAAATCTGTTGAAGTAATGTGGGGCTGCTGAACTTTTCTGTCTTTGCTATCAGAGCTTTAGAGCAGTATGCTTAGATCTAATGATGTTTCACTGTGCTTTGCATAGGTGTGATAAGCACTGTGGTTTCAGGGCATGCTTCAGCAGGGAAGGAAGGAAGCTAGGACAAAATACTGAAGACGACAACAATAAGAAAGGAAACACAAATTGAATGGATTCAAAAAAGCGAAAACAACAGGGAGACTTGGGAAAGGACTTACTGTTCCGTGATTTTCTTCATTTTCTTCACCAGTACTGGGCTGAAGAAGTTTTTTTTTTTT
>NW_009242444.1:0-2654 GCF_000690835.1 Fulmarus glacialis | reverse complement strand
TTACCCAAATCTATTTTAATTGGCAGTAAGTCAATTTTCCCCAAGCCAAGTCAGTTTTGCCCACAACGGTAACCGGTGAGTGATCTCCCTGTCTTTCTCTCGACCCACAAGCTCTCTCATCCTATTTTCTTCCCTATCCCACTGAGGAGGGGGAGTGAGTGAGGGGCTGCGTGGGCAGATGGCTGTTAGCCAAGGTTAACCTGCCAGAGTATCTCTTTAGGTAAGAAAACTACTCATGAGCCTTCTTTCAAAAATCTCCCAAGCCCGAGCTTTCCTTTAAATTTCAAAGGAATGCGCACTCGTGAGTTTTAAGACAAGTACAAGCATTGTTTGTATATCTGCAGTTCAAAGCATCTTCTAAGTCTTAATAAATGTAAGTACTCACCAAGACCAACCTCTCACTGCCATCCAAATTATAATTTTTATAGGAAAAGTGGGGTTTTGGTTGGTTGGTTGGTTGGTCGGGTTTTTTCCAACAAGATGGTGGCTTGGGAGTAGTTCCATCATTTCTATTAGAAAAACAGAAATTGCCTTATTTCAATAGGACAATCTTACCACTGCTCTTAGAGGCCAGTCTGGTTTTCATCCACTTGCCATTAGCAGATGATGATCATTGCTGCTTCATCAGCTTTTTGCCTACTTGTGTTGGCACAGTTTTCTAAAAATGAAAATTCATCTGGGGATTTCACACCGCTCTGAGACAATTTAGCTAACTCAAATACAAGATGCACTGAGAAAA
The DNA here is from genome assembly GCF_000690835.1 of Fulmarus glacialis. Taxonomy (NCBI): domain Eukaryota; kingdom Metazoa; phylum Chordata; class Aves; order Procellariiformes; family Procellariidae; genus Fulmarus; species Fulmarus glacialis. The sequence continues at coordinate 1,915 of NW_009242444.1, read as the reverse complement.
TGAAGAGTCTGCATCGCCTTGATTATTAATAAGACCTCACCTTTCCAGGACTGCAATTATTTACCTTTATTTAAGAGAAACTAAGAGATCGTGCACCAAATGTTACTGAACAACAAACCAGAGGAGAGTCCTGCATTTCTTCTTACGAAGTTCGGCCAGCCAAAGAGAATAAATAAGGACATACATAGGTTTCCGCATACACTAAACAGGTCCATTAAAGTGGATTTATCTGCACCATTTCCCTTAAATTACAATCATGCCATACATCTGTGCAATTTCATGTATTTTGTGAAATTATGTCACCAGCGATCTAATCTCTTGTTTGGTGGCACTGTTATAGCGGGTTATGAAATACATATTGGGCTAATATTGGAAGTCCTGCTGACTTGTGAGTCCTGCAGCAAAGCCTGAATATCGCTAGATGGCTGAAGACATAGTCATATCACCCGCATCACTACTAAAAAAGAGAAAGAATAAACTTTACTTAATGTTCCCTTTCACTATTTCTACGTGTTTTCTAAAACAAAAGCATGCTCATGTCATTCAAGAGAGTGCTAAGTAATGACTAACATAAGAAGTAGGAGGACGAATACTCCTGCCTGGGGCTGTGGTTCTACCTTTTCTCTTGTTCACAAGTTCCACTCTGCGGAAGACAAACATAGCGGCACAGCATTTCTCTCCCAGTCCTCGTCGTTTTGTTCTCTATCACCATGTGCATTCTCACTGGTCCTGTCAGTAGAGCCATTTCCACTGAAATATGAATATTCAGATACATAGATGAGCACAGTATGCTCACATAGCATGCCAGAATAATTCCCAGCATAAATAAGGCAATTATTTAATCATACATACTGGTTTTATTACCCTTGAGCAACCCTTAGGTTTCACTAAACAATTAAAATTCTCTGGGGTTTTCATTCACTTGCCTGAGAAAAGATTTTAAAGAACATGTTTTCATTACGGCTGGAGAGATGTTTGGAGAGAGCAAAAATCTTACCTAGTATGTGTTTATAGCTCTCCAGCACTAAACTTGTAAGAGCAGTTTTAATCTCATAATCTTTACCCAAGTGGCACAAAAGTCAATCAGTTTGGACCACATCACACATTTATTCTTACAAAATAATCTAATTATTCTACCTTCACTACTTCAAAAATTAAGATAAATTGGCATACCTGAAATTTTACATCTCTCGAAACCAATTTCTAATACGTACCATACTTTACTAAAAACATTAAGCGAAGAATAGAACCGACTTTTTTTATGTTTAAAGCAGGATGAGCTCTAAGAAATGCCAAGTCTCCCAAATTATTCTGAACTCAAGGTTCACTATAGTCTCATAGCCCCTGTAGTTCCCAAATGGCTTTAAAAAATGCTAGCTAAACAGCTTTTATCCATTTTTAGAAAAATCTAAGTACAACTAGCTTTTAAGCTCTGCATTTTCCCCAATAGGAGAAAAAGTGCTTTAGAGAAACTGAAAATAAAGCATGGACACCACTGCAGCCAGCTCTGCCACACTAACAAAAGAATCCAACGGAAAGCTTTTAATTTCTTTTCCATTCCGGGGCAGCTCTCTCCAGACAGTGGGCGAGGACAGGTTATATGAACAAAAGGCTGTGCATTTCTTTCAGACCTTAGGTAAGAACACCAAGCACAAGCTAGCTAGGAATTTTACCATTGTTGCACAAAGATTTTTTAAGGAGTAGAGGAACCCCGTTGACGCTGGGACATGGGATTTCTCCTTCCCGGCCACGAGAGCCCGATCGGGAGCACTCTCATACTGAGGCTTCTCCCATCTTCGTCTGATGGAGGCAGCTGCCGCTGTTTTTGCTTGCGGGTCCAGCCAGGAGGGAGGCTGAGCCCCTAATCCAAAACAGCAGGTACACATACACGGACACAGACACGGACACGGACACA
>NW_009242443.1:0-2671 GCF_000690835.1 Fulmarus glacialis | reverse complement strand
AGGAAGTACAGTCTGGTTAGGTTTGGTAGTCACTAAATAGCACTTTTTTTGTATATGTGCTGCCCTTCACCTATAGATTTCTTCCCAAAGCAACCTCAGTCTTAAGTAAGAGCAATTACAAATAGGCCAACCTCTTGTAGCCGAAAAGAAGAAAGACAATCTCAAATCACACACAGTGCAACGGTTTGTTTTAGCCAGAAGCAAGACCAAGCCTCCATATTAAAGCTCTGTATATGCAGTATCACTAAGTTTATTCTACTTGGAGGTACCAGAAGACAGGAATCCAAAGGATTGTTTTCTTTTTTAATAAAATGTGCAGGTGGTCTTGGTCTTGCCAGGATACAGTATTTTTTTAAAGAGCTCAACAGACCTTGCTTCCTCTTCAGTATTTCTCTTATTTCCAAGACATAGTAATCATGATCATCAACCCAGGACATAAAATTAAATTAGTTTTTATCCCTGCTGTGCATTTTGAGAGAGACTGTTGGAACATATTACCCCCAGTGTATTGTGTGCTTTTAGATCCTATTCTGTATTGTCATGTCTGCAAATATTTACAAAGCAAAAAATACTGTCTCACTCACAATGCAACCCACATGTCTTTAATGCTATTCCATATCAGCGCTTCAGACCAAAACAAGACACAAACACCACTGAAAATTATAAAAGACAGAAATACTTTTAGTGGCCTACAGCCAACTATGGTCTAAACACTTCGCTTGTGAGCTCATCACATGCATGCAACATTTGGAATACAGCTCATAACCTTTGGCTGCACAAATATAGGCCTTTAGTCAACAAACTCAAGCAACAGTTTGGTTCATTTGAGTAAAATCAGGCCGATCAGCAGCTGACGTGCTTTAGATGTTGTGACCTGATGCCCAGCTCCACTGGCCGTACCAGAACACAGCAACCTTTGCAGAGAAAAAGCAAGAAGATTCCCAAGCTCAAGAAGAGAGCAAGGCTGCAGCGTGCTAGGGGTCTGCATGTGGTCTTCCTAAAAATGTGTTACCTCCTCAGTATGTGGATAACATCTGCTGAAAGACTGCAGAGGTGTCTGACTTTGGTGTGGGTGCGTTTCACTGTGTCTGTAGGCTGCAGGCCTGATTAGTCTGATCCAGTGAGGGTCAAAGGTATCATGTAATTTCATATAGATCTGCCACTTTCAAACAGCCCCAGTACCAGTCCCCACCCGCACCCAGAAAGTTCAGCCATGACAAGTTGTGGAAGATAATTTTAAAGGTACAAAGCTTAATCACAAAGTTAAATGATCAAAACTAGGAAAAGAGCAATTAACTAATCATTTCACATAGGCTTGTTCTTGTCATCACTCCAAGAAGCAATTTCAGCACAGGAGGTCGTCTTCTGTGGAGTAAAACACCCGTCACACTGCCAGTAACTTGAAAACTTTATTTATATTAGGGGTTACCAATTTCTTCACTGACTCTACAGAGAAGATCAGAGTAAAACACATTTTGAAGTTCTAAGTAAATCGCTGTAGTTTCCGCAAAAAAGCTTGTTTGGGGTTTGACTTGGAAGGAAGCTGGCTTAGCTTAGTTCAGAGATGGTCTCAGTTCTTCTATCAAGTTTAAGATGGCAGGCTAACAAGTCATGAAGCTTGATAAAATACACAATAGTTTTAAAGGATGAAACAGAAATAATGGATGTATGCTTTTATTACAAACACATGCATTTTTTATTAGATTAAATTTGACTCCTGAGACAGAAGGAACTGCAATTCTGTCTTGTTTCCAGACTCGCTATCTCAATTCTAAGAAAAAGCCTCTTCACCTTCTCTATGCCTTCTTTCAGTGACTAGGAAAGGCATACAAAAGCTTATTAAGTTCAATATGGCTCCAAAGCTGAAACAAACACATCTTCCTAAATCAACTGTATACCCATTACACACATTGTATACATGCTGAAAAATAAACACTGGCAAACACAGAGTACAATCTTGGAAATGGCTCAAGTGACTGGGTTTTTGAAAAGGGTTTATAAAATGTACAAATTCTGGCAACTGGAAGACATTAACTTGAAGACTGAACTTAACTCTGTTCATTTTCAGGGAGAACATCTCACATTTCCCTCTGCAAGGAGGTACACTGCAACGTGCAAAAGCAGGTCCTCCCACATGAAGCTGGAACACAACAGGCTGCTCCCCAACCAGAGGCTCATTGCCCTGCCCAAGCCAAAAGACCTGGTTTTCTTTATCTTTAATCACGAACAAGTGGATTCCAAAGGTGAATTTCAGTGGTGCTATTTTTATGCAGTCTCCACATTCATTCACCACGGGGCCACAGCACATGGCCAACGCTGACCGCTCACTTGAGGCACTTGCGTCCCACGCAGCTGCACTGCAGACCCCCCCTGCAGCACCTCAGCTGTCGAGGATTATCTTCTGCCAGTGACTCGCAGCAGGAAATGCGCCAGAGTTCAAACACGAAGACTAAAACCACCCTCCCTAGCAGGCAGTGTCTGAAAGCCCACAGCTGCCCTCCTTGGTGCTCACCATCACCAGGCATCCTACTCCTGCCAACGGTGCGGCGGGCACAAGGGACGAGGCTGGTCCTCGGGGGGCATTGCCCAGCAGACCCGGGCGAAGATCCGGGCGAAGACCCAGCCCTGGGCCCAGACCCCCCTCCAAGGAGGTCGGCACCCCGAGAGCCGT
>NW_009242442.1:0-2669 GCF_000690835.1 Fulmarus glacialis | reverse complement strand
CCTGGTTGTTCCGCACATGGCTTGTGAGCACCCTCAACTACTTGTTATGAGCAAGTAGTTACTTAATAAAGGAGTATCTTTAATATACCCAGTGGATCTCTTGGCACAGGCTGAACAAGTTCAGAGAGGAAGAGAAGCTTTATTAGGTACTTAAGGTTGACAGAAAAGAACCTAATACTATTTGTTATGGATACTACTTTTTTGTCTCTGTTTAAAGTGAAAACAGAAGAGTCCTTTGGTCTTCCTGCAAGGTCCCATGTTAGCCTGGCTATTGCTAATTCTTCAGCAAAAGTGATCATTTAATATACCGTTTGTACAGTTTCTACATCTAAAAAGAGCAAAACTTAATGTTGAGATATTTTGTGAGATCATCATCATATTGGTATCTTTACCTATTCACATGGTTTCATTTAAGACTATTCCCAGTATACCAGGAACTAAATCAGATAGTCTTTCCCAGTATGCTCAAAATCAGCAGTTTGAGTGGGGAACAGCACTGGGGGAGGCACAGAGCAAGTTCTTGTCACAGCAGGGGAATGTTCCCTAACCAGGTTTTATATTGCCCATAAAATAAGGGCATTTTGCATGACTTGGAGGAAAAAAAGAAAGGGAGTTGGATTGCACAGTGGAAATTGGCAAGTTCCATTCATTCTCACCAACATCTCCACAAACATTAGTATTTCCCAGATAGAACAGGCAAACACTGATCTTTTTAGCTTGGGCATTCACAGACTAATCTAATTCAAGAAGTTATTTTGCAGACCTCCAATAAACCTGCAAATATTTTCTGCCTGAAAACATCACAGAGCAAAAATATAAAACAATGCTTCCCAAAGAGGGTAATGGATGCACAACAAATGACTGCATTGTCACAACTGTGTGTTGACCCAATTTGATGACGAAGCAGGTCAAACAGTTCCTAGTGGGCAGCAAAAACTGCACTAAGCTCAAACAGAAATTACGTGGACAGGGAGAAAATATGAAGGAAAGAAGGCAGCTGTGGTGGTTAAAAATATCTGTCAGATGAGGACCTCATCGTCTTGTGTAATAAGTAAAACACTCGTCTGCCTTAAAAATACTACAAGTGTGCCTTTTGGGTTTTTATTATGAAACTCAGTTCTATTATAAGGTTGCATAAGAATTTTTTGGGAAGACTGGAAAAGGGAGCTCTCAAAACATTACTCTGGGGAATCTTACTTCGCACAAATTGTCCCCTTCAATCCCAAATACTCAGCAGGTTCCTGGTGTTCTCGCAGCCAAAGGCCATCCCATAATGTTCCCAAGATATCCCTAACGCCAGCTGAGGCATCAACTTCAAACACCTCTATTCCTCTCTCTCCCAATTCTATAGAGCACTTCTTATGGAGATCAATGTACTTAACTCTGTTACAAATCATAAAGAGTAAGTAGCATTTTCCAAACTTGGAAATGTGTGTATATATATATGCGTGTGTGTATACATCTGCAAATACACATAGGTTCATGCAACCCAATGGGCTACATCCAAAGTTGCTGAAGCAGCTGGCTGAAATCACTGAGAGCTTTGAAAGGCTGTAGTGATTGGGAGAGGTTCCTGAAGACTGAAAAACAATAAACATCATGCCCATCTTAGCATCGTCTACAAAGTCTCTCAGATGTGTCTCACACTGTATTTTGAATTTGTCCGTATCTAAAGGGGTAGCTGGCACTATGAAGTGAGTTATTGAAGTCCTTACCCTTCAGGAAGCACCTGTTTCCTTTTGAGAACTGTAGGCACTCTCCTTAATGGAGGTCTGGGTATAGTTAAAGATTGAACAGCTCTCCTCTCCTAGACCACAGGGGAAAATACAAACCTGGGGGAAAGAGCTGCGTTGAGAAAGTCTTTCATACGTAAGGCACAACTGATTATGTAGTTTTGAAGGGGAAAATGGAAGGGGGAGAAGAAAGGGAGGCAGAGCAGCAGAAGCAAGCCCTGCAAAAACAGTAATTATTTTTCACTTGAATTTGGCCATATCTCCATTATGTAGGCTACAAAGCTTAATTATAAAAGCACTTGCTATTGAAATATTTCCCCTTATCTTTGATATCCAGTCCAAATGGACTGGAAGAAAGCCCTTGAAAAGCAGAAAGGAAATGTCTTTTAAAGTAATTTTTGGTCCCATTAGGGTGAATCTCATTAATAGAAAAAGAACTTCACTGAAGAATAGAGCTTTTATATTTGGAAGCATACAGTACTGCTGTGCCCAATTCTAGCAGCACTGTAGATAATAAACCTTTCTCCATCAGGGCTTAGATTTTTGCAGTTGTAAAGTACCCATTTTATATTGAGGTAGGGTTTTAGTAAATGCACATACCTGGCACTCATTGTGCTAGTTTTCTCCAGGTGTACGTGGGATAGGTGTTGATTGAAGCTTTTGAAAGATGATGAATAAAACATTTTTTTTTCTATTGAAAAGCATCATTTTGCCATAACTGAAATGTATTGCTGAAAACTTCCACCAGAAGATTTACCACTATGATTCCCAAGGCTCATGAGGGAATTAGGGGGAGAGGATATTCCTTCTTGGGCTGTTCCACCTTATGCACATAGAAAATATTTGTTGGGACAGGGACACTGACTTTGTGGATCAGTTGTTAGAGCACTCATCTGTGTCATTGCAGGAACAAGTCATAGAATCATAGAATAGTTT
>NW_009242441.1:0-2670 GCF_000690835.1 Fulmarus glacialis | reverse complement strand
AAAAAAAAAAAAAGCAGCACATCGCAAACACACTGAGAAATCTAGGTAGGTAAAACTAAAATATCACTTCCATCCCATCTGTAGCCAATTCATAATTTTACCTTTCTCAGGATATGCAGTGCTTGCATTCCTAGCTCCCATACTCATATATTTAGACAAGAATAACACCTTACCTATTCTTTTCCAAACAAAATCTACCCTCGTTTCCCAGTGACTCAAACAAACACTAAAGCCTCCAAATTCAGAAGACAAATACAAAACATAAACTTTATAATTTCCTTTCTTAGAGGAACAAAACTTGTGCTGTCATGCTAGCCACCTGTCAGCTAGCTGTCCCAGCAACTTTTCAGCTGGCTGGCGAGTCTCACCCTGATTTGGAAAAAAAAAATCCAAGAAAATTGAGTTTGTACAAGGTAGGCATTTGACAGACAGATCCTGGGCTGTCAGTCAGCAGGTACAGACTTCCAGACCTGTCTGCAAGGGTGCTGTGGGGAGCATGCAGCAGGGGCAGGGTCACTGGGGGAAAAAGGGAAGGGCTGGGGCCAGAAGATAAATCCAAAGGAAAACCAGATTCCTTATTTTTGCTGTTCATTGAGTGACTTGTTTTACTTTCTAAACTTAAAATTTTTAATTTATCTTTATGATTTTGGGGGGAGGAAGGGCACAGATAAACAACTTAGGATTTCTTAAATCCTCGGTAGGATAGTACTATTTCCATACAGAAGATGTGCCACTGGATCAGTGGTACCTGTTAGCAGCCAGGATTGCCGCTTTACACTGCACCTGAAAGACGATGCTTGGAAGAGCAGAGCCCCCTCTAACATTACACATGAGCCTACCCCCACGTTCAGCAACAGGAAAGCAATCTCTGGAGGACCCCGTTAATGGCCAAAGCAGCTGAACTGTACGTACCTTGTGCCACACATGCTGCCACCCTGTCTAGCTCAGGGAAAGCTTTTCCAGCATGGAGTTGTGCCCAGAAGGCAGCTGAGTACTGCAGGTTGCTCCAGCCAGTGTGAGTGTGAGGGAAGAGACAAGAGAGGGAGCACACTCACATCACCGCTCCACCAGCTCCCCTGGGCACCCACCCACATGTGCAATCCCCCCGGTGCCGCTCGGTGGAGGAGCCGATGGGGTACGGCTTTTGCGAAGCCACCCCAGTAGTCCCCCTTTAGGTACACAGATGAGATTTTGAGAACTGTTGATTCTGCTATCTTGAGATATACATATATACATTATATCTAAAATTAATGAAAATGAAGGACTGTCCTGGATTTCTTGAAAGCCTTGGAGCTAGACTGGAAATCCAACTCCTTCCTTCCCTGTCACACATAGCACTTCCCAATATCGAGATGGTTTCCCGACCCTGCAGTGTATCCTGAAAGCAAGGTCCCTACAGGGATCCTCAGAAAGCAGAGCAAAGAGCTGCCTAACACAGTTAGAATTAAAAAGCAAATTTTGGGACTGAATCCCCAGCTGGGTACATCAATGCCTATGCCCACCCAAGCAGGTGTGTCATTTCATGCATATGTTGTGGTCTGGAAGTCAAAGAAACACATGCAAAGGGAAAAGGAGAGACCTCTACTCCAAATATCAAGATCCAGGACAGTGACATTTCACTGGACTAGTAGACAGCTGGGTTCACAGCTGAGTGTCCCAGTTCGGAGCAGAGATGGGAGCAGAGCAGCATTCCTACCGTGCGACTGTCCCCGTTTAGGCCATGCACGCTAAAGCAATTAGGAACACATGGCCGGGAAGTAAAGGAACATCTACTTAAAAAAAAAACTGTTTCAAGATCTCTTGGACACGTGGGTGGCCTCAGCGCCTGAGCAGCGTTACATATGCTCACCGGCAAAACATGGGTGTGCAGGGCAGAAAGTGATGTGGCTGGAGAACTGATCCGAGCACAAGTAAGGAGCAGTTTTGAGGAAGTCAGTGGTTAAAGGAATCACTTCAAAGGCGCCACAGGAGGCAAAAAAGAGCCTAGTTACTGGTTTCAAGGCTGTGTTGTTCACAACTCTCTGCAAAGGCTTACAGATGTTGGCAATGTACAGTGTTAATCTGAGGCAGTGGAGCTGAGGGATGGACGTGTTTACGCACTTGAGCAATCACTGACTTTTCACAGCACTCTTGAAAAGATTACAACTTCTCTAGCACAACAAACTTCCCGGTAATGCACCCTCTGCCAAAAGACATTTCCTTACATCATAACTGAAGGATATGAATCACGGAAGAGAACCAATGTCCCAGATCAATATTTATCAGCTCTTTGGCTGGAGGAAGTATCGAGGAAGAATGAAGCTACATGAATAACAGATGGGATAGAAAATTTGGTGATGATAATATGCCAGTAAAACATATTTTACCTGGAACTTCTTTACTACTTGCTCTGGATCATGTTTTTCCTTCAAAGTTTCTATTACAAAACCAAAAAACCTAGTCATCTTGCTTTTGTTTTGATCCTACCCATGCAGGGTATTCCAGACTCTTTGCTCAATCAGTTTCAGCCTTAAACTTGGAGATAGGATGTGAGTCATGTTAACATTGTTCTCTATATTTTCTGACTCACTGCAGTTTTGTATTTCAAAATTTGAAGTTGTTTTTGCACTGTCAGCCATCTTGGATAATGTAGCAAATTCCTTAGTGTTATGGTTTAACCTGGCAGGCAGC
>NW_009242440.1:0-2666 GCF_000690835.1 Fulmarus glacialis | reverse complement strand
AACAGAAACCACCACAATAAAGGTTTCTAAGTTTAAAAAGCATAATTCATCAGAGAGATACAAGGGCTTAAAAAAGGAAGTTGTGGGCAGTCCATATAAAATGATGATTTAGCAACAGAACTGGAAGAATCTGCAAAAAGCCGTATACCTAAGAAAAGCAAACCTGATGTGCTCCAAATTCAATGGGTTGTGTTTTCCTTTTGTTGCCCCTCAGCAGAATTGCTAGGTCACTGACACTGCAGGACTCCAAGACCGTAGGTTTTGGTCCATCAAAGAGACCGCAGTCCTTAGGAAGCCGATCAAAAGATTCCGGGAAATAATGCTGAAGCAAATCAACCACTCCAGATGCTAAACGGAGAATACCTGTAATAAGCAGAATACAGATTTTAAACTTCAGTCTGTCTCATACACTCTCGCAAACATACTTTTAAAAGATTTTGTTAGAATTTTGAAATCAAGAAATATAATGACAAAAACACTAGTCAGAGAAGAGAGAAGCTGTAAGGTCCACTTTATGTTTCTGCCATTTTGAGTGGACCTCATTCTTGGGCCTGTAAAGATCAGAAAGCATGCTACAAAGGCTTAGCAGCGTCCTTACAAAATGAAGGTCATAAATGAGAAAAAAACAAGAAAAGGAGAAGTAGTACACCAATGCTGCAAAGTCTGGTGATTTGGGGATGGGACAACAGAAATGGGTATGATTATTTGTTGAGTTTTCCTTCAAACAAATACAGTCAAAACATGCAGTAAGCATGCGTGTTCAAAAAATGACAATTTAAAAAACATTCATTCTTGGTTTTCCAGTTGGGATGTCAAAAATACAGAATTTGCATGTCAAAAAAAGCTGACCAGCTGATCTCTTAGAAAACAGGCCGCTTAAAGATGCTTTGAATTGGCCAGTAGAAAACTTCAATCATTAGTGACATCTGAAGAGCACAGGCTCAGATCATAAATAAATTTGTTACTCTACCTGAATGGGATCTGTAGTTCTGGTATAACTGATATATCCTTTTCGGTTTTCTAACACGCTGCTTCTTGTTCATGGAGTTCTTGCTTGCGTAATGAAACAGTGACCTCAGATCACTAAAACGAAAAGCAACTCCTTTCATTATGCTCTGGGCAGTGTCACCAGTTAGAAACATGGCATTAGGGTCATTGATGCATTTCATCAACAGTGCTAGCTCAGCTTGGGTGAAATCCTGTATCTCATCACCATAGAACTCATGGATGGACCATGGTAGCTCCCTGAGCTTTGAGAGTCTTTGAGATAAATTATACAGCAAATCTTCTTCATCGAAGTAACCTCTCTGCGATCGTATCTGCTGATAAAGACAAAAGAGGTGATAGATTTCACTCCTGTCTTCTGTGAAGTTCGGTGATCTCTTTCGGCCTAGCTTTTTGTACTGCTCCTCAGTAAGTTTACCCCCAGAGCAACTCAGTGCCTCAAAAGAGCCTTTCAGAAATGACTTTATTTCTTTCCAAACCAGTGCTGGATTGTACAAGCTTTTACCTTTTATCATTTTTGGCCATATTTCATTTGCAAATACATTGTAAGTCACAAAAGTCCGTGGATCACTTTCCCTAGAATATGCATCTGCAGCTCCTTCATCATCACCATGTTCTGCTTCAATATTACCTTCTTCATCCTCATCTTGCCAGTTTGGTACCACCAAGTCTTCCTGAGGACTCCAACCAACAATGGTTCTTTTAAGGCTTCCATCTTCGTTTCTTGGAAAAAATGGGTCAGGCATGGATGCATCCAGTAACAGCAACAACTGCTTGGAGGTGACAAACAGCGGAAAATTCTCATCTTTAATGTCTTGTAGCTTGTGAACATTTGGCTCCAGAGCCTTGAAGTGACTGGTTACCTTGGAAGACTTGCTAAGCTCAATGAAATTCTTCTGAACTTCTTGGCACAAGACAGGATTTTTTGTCACGAAGATCTGGTGCAGGTGCTCCAGCCTGTTTGATTCTTCTGCGCTATGCATTTGGTCTTCTTCATGGTCATCACATGAATTCATTTCTGCACCAGCTGTGCCTGCAGGAACCTTTTCATCCTCACTGTCCTCGTCTTGCTCGTCACTCACCTGCTCCTCACTTGAATCATCACTGTCCTGTTTTAGTTCTCTCTCTTCCTTCTCTAAACTAGCTTTTTCAGCTTCACTGCACTGTCTTTGCTGCCATGTTTGCCTCTCCAGCAGAGGACCATTTGCTAAGGTGGATTTTTCCCAGTATGAATAGAATTTCTTCCAAAGTCTATACAAGCAGCAAGTAGTCTTCCCTGTCCCACTTCGCCCAATTAAAATGATTGGTTCCATGGGCTTTGGATTGAGATCAATTACTGCGTACTCCAACTCCCCAACTCGGAAAGGGTATTCAACAGAAGAATGTACATCATTTATAATGTTAAGCGCCATGTTAGTACTGAAGCTGTGAAATTTAATTATATTGTATTCCAATTCTGCTGCACTGGCTGGAGGGAAATACTCAGGTATGGTATGTTCTTTTGATTTTTCCGCCTCTGGGTCTTCAACATAACAACGTGGAATGCGCTTCTGTGTTGTCACATTGTGGTTCTGATGTCCTTTGTTTAGGCCCTTGAGCTTCTTCCTCAAGATGCAGGATAAACCACGATTGTAGGAAATACATATATTATCTAAGACGCG
>NW_009242439.1:0-2665 GCF_000690835.1 Fulmarus glacialis | reverse complement strand
CCCCTCCCAGGACAGGCAACCCCAAGCCCCAGTATGGGACAGAGCAGGTATTATCTGACATGTCCACTAACACATGGCTTCGTTCTGTAGGAGCAGGAGAAGGAGAAGGGACTTCAGACTCACCTGGTTCCCAAGGAGAAGAAGGAGAGTGAAGTGGATGAAAGACCAAGGACCTGCATTGGTTTTTATACTGGTCCTACACTGCCCCAGGCCCAGAGGTAACCCTAGCAAAATTAATAATTTTCTAACAAGCTGTTCTGAAATGTAAGACATCCCAGCTAATGATACAGGCTGGGTTTCAGTTTCCTGGTGCCTTTTCATTTCCTTGTTTATGCCATGCTCATCCCCTCATGGATGTTTGTTTTGAGTGTTGGAAAGATAGTTCCTAAAATTTCTGGGACAGGAACTTGTCATTGCGGGCAGAACACTCACACCAATTGCTGGAGGGGTCCTGTACAGACTAGGGACACTGGCCTGGGGCAGTCCTGGGGAGTTGTTTTCAGCCCCGTTGGCAGGAAAGACCAAGCTCCTCTCAGCCCTGCAATCCTTGAGCAGACACCCAAGGGCTCCCATATGTGAGGATGTGCCATGTCCTTTTCCCTCTCTCCCTCACAGCCCTTTCTGATTTTACTGGTCTTTCTCTTCCACCTTCTCTCAGCAGGTGGACTGCACTGCTGAGTTTCAACATTTCTCCTTCTAACACCAACCTTGGGAGAGATTTCCTAGGCTGCTTGGCTTCCTCCACTCTCTAGGCCATGTCTAGGGATTCCCAGCCAATCCACGTTTTGGGCCTTGAGATGCTCTGGGGTGCTCCAGCCCTGCCAGTGTTGTGCCTAATCCACAGGTGGTCATGTGTAGGCATTTTTGTTTGATGGATGCGCTTATGCGTATGATAAATTTATTTGAATGCATGGTATGGACAAATTTGCACGCAATTCCATGCAGGTGGGCATGAACACATCTGTTTGTACATACTTGGCTCTCATCACAACAAGATGTAGTGGTCATGGCAGGGGCCATTTCCACTTCTCTGTCCATGAACACCACAGAGCTGCAGGTTCCCCAGGCCAGAAAGGGCCTAACTTCAGCAGAGCTCCCAGGTTGAGAGGTGCCTCAGCAGCAGGCACTGAGATGCAGCCCCTGTTTCCTGTGCACTTTGTTTCCTGACCCTCAAAAGATCATGTTCTGCTACTGCAGATTTCAGAGACCAAAAAGGACTGTTTCACTCCAGTTTCAAAATTCTGTACAATGCAACATACCAACAGCTGGAGTTCCTCAGCACTGCCTGTCCCTGCAGGCTAGGTTGCCTCTCCCCTCCTCGGTGTTAAGGAGCTCAGAAGAACATTAGCTTTGTGTCCAGGGAGAAATGCAGAGAAATCCTGCCTACCTTGTGCAGGGAAACCTGGAGTGGATCTGCGTCCAGTGCTGTGTTGGTGGTGACAAGAGCTTAAGCTACATAGAGCAAGCAAGGTAGGACAGATGGAGACCATGGCCAACCAGGTAGCAGAGGGAGGCAGTCAAGGTGGGGAAGGCTGGAAGCTGGTGACTTCTGGCAATAGAGAAAAGGCTTCTGCTCCACCTGCAGACTTCAACTTCAGAACAGGTGCTGGCACCTGGGAACTGGTGAGGACAGAGAGATGCATTAGGGAATTTATCAGAGGGAGCTGTGCTCAGATCATTTTTCTGCCATGAAGGAGAAAAGACCTGTGACATCTTTAGGAGACTCCCTCTCTTAGGAATCTTAAGCACCAGTCTGCTAACCTGACCTGATGTCTCAAGAGGTTTCTTGTTTGCCAGAGGGCAGATGCAATAAGTTGCAGAGGGACTGTCGAGCTTGTCCTGTCTTTGGAGTATTACCCTTGGCTGCTCTTTGGTGTGGGCACCAATAATAATGCCCAAAGTGTTTCTAGAGTGACTACAGAGCTCTGGGGTGAAGTAAGGTTGTGAGGGCCCGAATTGGAAAGGCTTGAGTAGAAAAGAACTCATCCAGTGGATCAACACCTGGCTGCATCCTTTGTGTTGCAGACAGAACTTTTTCTGATTGCCAGAGAACTGTCTTTGATGAATGAGGACTACCAATAAAGGATGGGAAATATTTGACAAAGTCGTGCAACAGAGTCTTTGCAGTCAGGCATGCTAACAAATAGAGAAGAACTCTAAAGTAGGTATGGCAGGGGAGGTTTACCATAAAGGAAAGAGAAGTGAGAGCATAAGGGGTAGAACAGATAGCCAAAAAGCTATGCCCATGCTCTAATTCTGGTACTCCACTAGTCTTAGTTTTAAAACACACTGTTTTTAAACAGAAATGGGACAACCAACCTGTCCCCTCCCTGCACTGTAGCAGTTGAGCACATCTCAATGAACTGTTGTCCAAGAAGTTATTTCAGCTGAGAGATGTCTCCCACCCTCAACAACTCACAGCTTTGTTCTGCCAGCTCACTCTTACATCTGAAGGATAGTGAAGGTGACAGAGGTGTTTATGTGACTACTACTCAGCTGTGGGGGACACAATGTCGGTCATTCTATGTGATGGCAAATGTTCTGTACTCTGCAGACAAGCACCACTTGTAAATTGGATACGGAGAAGTCATGCTTAGGACTGTGCTAGTCATAGTTATATGCCCGTTCACAGCCTCAGAATATAGAATCATAGAATCATAGAATC
>NW_009242438.1:0-2669 GCF_000690835.1 Fulmarus glacialis | reverse complement strand
CTCTATCCCAGCCAAAATCAGGACAGTATCACTTGCACCAGCCAATATGAAATGTTTTTTACTTAAAAACACTGACGGATGATTATTAACAGAAGCAAGATCAAGTTGCATTTTAACTTATCAAGTTCATCAAGTCTACAACATCCCTGAGCCTACCACAGAGGAGACTCTGGAGAATATTCCAGGAGGACAAGCAGAATAAATTCATCCCTTCTAAATTCATTCCTTACTGCCTATTGCATTTATCAAACCATATCTATGCTGAGAGTCTAAAGAAGGAGTCATCACCAAATTTTACAAAAAAGCACAGCGACTGTGACAGCATACGTAGCTGGAAAGCAGTCAGGTTGGTGAGCACATTGTGCTTATTGCTTCTCCTGCAGCCTCCCATTGAATGCAATTAGAGACTTAGTCATAGTATGCTCTTTTCTGACCAGATCTTCCAGCTTCAGCAAATCCGTTTCACAGTATAGAAAGCATTTTCATAGGCTGTACACTGCAAATAGAAGAGACAGCAAGCTGCCAACATCTGTACTTGGCTGTGGTGTTAGAATTAGAAAAGTTCTATTCTAGACAGACTAGAAAATATTCATCCCCTCATATATTCTTAATATTTCACTGGCCATAAAAATGTCTGTCCTATTTTGTTAAATATCTGCATGCACATTTTCTGTTGGCACAGCTGGCCCTGGGTGTGTGTGTGAGAGAGAAGCTCGTGAAGCAGCCAACAGCTTTTGATGAGTGAAAGAGGAAAAATAATTCTAAGGACTTAAAGAAACAGGTATAAACATGGTTGAATACATGCTGAACTCAAAATACGTATAATACAATAAAGGGGAATTGAAAAGTTCTTTAATTTCCCGTTCTTCATAAGGATCTTAAAGCTCAATCCAGTAAGAACACGTATGTTGAAAGATATTTTGAAATAGCAGGGCAAGGGTAAGAATACAACTTTGTATCAAGCAGCTTAGTGGTTTGCAGCTAATTAGCAGGGGATGTGGAAATAAATGAAGTAAACATATACATACACCCACTGGACACAGCTTCACTTGTGAACTCCTTGCTTGCTTTATCCAGATGCTTGTGGAAACACATTGACTGTCCTCTACTGCTGCTACCCACACATAAGAATTACAGAGCTGAAGCATGAGTCACTGATAGCAATTACAGTTTTTCTGACTTCATTGAATTTCTGCCTCTTAAGTGTCTTGTGTCATAAAGTCCACTGGATCTGCGATTTGCAAGCTTCAGCCTTTGTGTAACTTTTGGAGTGAATAAGTGAGGCATAAGTGAGTCTTATAAATTAAATAAAGCCACACTCCCATTGTATGAAGTCACACTCCAGCTAATAATTTGT
Source organism: Fulmarus glacialis (assembly GCF_000690835.1). Classification (NCBI taxonomy): domain Eukaryota; kingdom Metazoa; phylum Chordata; class Aves; order Procellariiformes; family Procellariidae; genus Fulmarus; species Fulmarus glacialis. Next base: position 1,312 of record NW_009242438.1, on the reverse strand, counting down.
GCTCAAATCACAGGCTTTGAATTTGCAGTCTGGATTTCTTCCATTCCTCTTCTTTCCCAAAAGTTTGTGAAATAAATGACAGAGGTCCTCAGCTCTGAGAAACATCCCATTAACCAAAATTCACTGAAGGTGGTGTGAAATGCATACAACCAACTAAAAAATTATGTCCCGTGTTCGCATCAAACACATCCCAAATGTTTTATGCATGCTATCCTTCAACATTTCTCTTTTTACCAGGTCATTTTCAAAGCACAGTTTACACCAAAACCTGACATATTTAAATCATTCCTTCTTTATTCCAGCAGCAAATTGCTGATGTATGTTAAGCAGAGTTTCAAAAATACGAGGTAATTTTCATTATCTGCAGACAGTCTGAATCTATGGCTAATTCATTACTAGCTCTCCTGCTCATTACTGATCCAGAAGGTTACCTGATGCAGCTTCATTTAGCATTGTGATATGCTTTGAGAAAAGAACTGTACAGAAATCTCCCCAGCTTTCTCTTTATGCAGGATTTTGCTTTTTTGATTTATAATGGTCTTGTCCAACATGTAATGGGACTGATGTTCACCTGCCTTAGTAAAAGGCCGTCTGAAAGACTATAAAGTTAATTTATTGAAATGTAATTAGCACCACGATTAATTTTTGCCATGGTTAGTGTCACCAGTTTTAATGCCACAAATTCCATTTACAACGAACAGAACAACATTGTCAGACATTAGTATTCATTTATGCAGTCTTCTCTCCCACAATAAATCATACTGTAGGGCCCTGAACGCTAAGAGAGAGAGAGAGAGAGCGCAAAGATTATTTAAAATATATATCTATATGTCCTTGATCTTATTCAGCTCATTTACTTTGGCAAAGCCTGCCAATTTCAAGGCCTGGAAGTTGAAGTCTGCTTAAACAGAGGATGAATGCAGTGGGTATCACAACGATTCAGGCATGCCTCTCAAATTAGTGTCTCAGAGCCTAACTGGAACGATTGCTCTGTTGATGCAGGTATTCCTTATTGACCTTCCAGAGCGTCTCTAACCATTCCTATTAGTCTGTGGAAGTTTATCCCAGTGGAAATGGTGAAAACACTCTAACAGCTGAAACTTTTAGGCTAGCAGTTATATAGTGTGTTGGTGATAATTTAAAAATAAGATATCCTGTAACACTCCATAGATTATTTGTCTGCAAAGTCTGACTTACTTGACTTTTTTATTCTTTCATAGTATCCAAAAACCATCAGAAAAGACTTTTTTGTAATTTTCTGAATGTGTCAAGGAAGGAATGAATATATATATCATATATAATATTAATATCA
>NW_009242437.1:0-2450 GCF_000690835.1 Fulmarus glacialis | reverse complement strand
TTTTTTTTTTCCCATTTTCCTTGCTGAATATGAGGGAGGCCTGCCATCAAAGCTTTAGATGGATGCACTGCATTTCATTGAGCTTACAGCTATCTAGCAGATGTAATACACAGTTGATGTGGTGAACATTGCCTCTTTTCCATTTCACTATCTCAGTCTACGTGGACAGTTTAAAACACCTTCAACTTTCAAAACCTGTCCTCTGAGCCCCAGCGTCCTGAGAAGAAGGATCAGGCACCCATCCGCAGCGAGGAGGCACGTCGCGCTGCTCTCTACGCTGCTGTGCCTCCTGACTTTTGTGTCTCCTTTCCAGGGAAAAGACCTTTTCAGAGAGGCACTGGCACTGCTGGGGGCTCCTCTCTGCTGAGCTGGTGGGACCACTGCAGCCAAAGGCAGGGCTGCAGCCACCGCAGCCAGGGTGGCAGGAGCACACCGTGTGCAAGTGCTGCTTCTGCTGGGGCCAAGCTGGGAGAGGGGGAAGGGAGAAGAGGGCAAGATCTGGGGAGCATTCTCTCTATTGCTTTTATTTGTTGGTCCCTTAACATTTAATTCTCCATTTCTCAAAGGCAGAGAGTGCAAGGGTTCACAGAAGCATGATTTCTTGCTCACCTTTGAGGCCAGGTCTCACAACTCATAGGGTAAAAGTGTTTGCAAACAGCACAGGGTTGCCCCAACTGAATCCCTGTTCTTTAGTAGTGCTGTAAACACTATTTTTGTTTTTTGTTTTTTGGTGTTTTTTCTAGCGGCTTGTTATTTTTAAATATCCTATATGTGCTTGATCTCTTCCACTTTCAAATAAATACCAGTGACACTTGCCAGATGTTTTCTGGGAAGTCAAAAGGGGGAACAGACAAAGTTTGTTAGCACTAAAGTCTTTTTTGTCATCCTGTCAGCTTCACTACATGACAAGGGATAAGGCTCAGATGAAACAGCAGGACTGATCCTACATCAAAATAAGGAATGAACTCTTGCTTAAAACTGTGCACAGATGAATATAACTATTGAATGGTAAGTGGATCTTTGAAGCTGAATGCTTTCAAATAAGATTTCAGCCATTTAAAAATATATACACATGCACATGAGTCTTTCTGAGAATTTGACACTTACTGTTCATTCTGCTTTGTTTGTGACAACGGGATGACCAATCAAGCACTCCAAGCACAAACATCCAAATCAGCAAATCCATAAATAACCATGCCAAATGGTGCAGGGAGGACTTAGGAGTTCTCTTATCTGCAGACATCCCTACTGGTTTAAAACCAACCAAACAAAAAAGACATCACCTGCCTGCTGTTGAGAAGAAAAATTAAAAGTAGTATACACAAAGCAGTGAAAACTCATGGCAAATATCTAAGTGAAACTTTGCAAGAACTTTTTGGCCATGGATGCCGATTACTCAGTGCTTGGATTTCCATTAGAAGCTTCTCATTGCATTTGACTTGTTTATGTATTTATTGCAACATATTTTCATGCAAAACCTTTTTTTGCTTCGATATCCCAGTCCTTTTCTCAAAGTGTATAGGATGGCAGTGAAGCAACAGATGTGGTGGCTTGTAATAAGCTTTTACAATGAGGCAAACATAAATGTTTTGATCAAAAGTGTAGCTGAACTGAAAAGAAGCGAATGTTCCCATAATTTCCAGTTATACTGAGGGTTTAATGCCATTGCATCAGCCCTTAATCTCTGACCATGGAGACAAAGAGGAACTAGGTGATCAACTGAGTGTGGTTTCAGTATCACAGAAAACAGCCTATTATATCTGTAGCAACTCTGCAAGGTTTATTACTGTTATCCCAAATGACAACAGTAGTGTCACTATTGCCATATCTGCTCTGTGATTCTTGGGTCATATGCTGTCACTGCCACAGTGCTGCGTGAAAGTTGAAGCTGAATTGGTTTGGGACTGTACAGCCAGGAAACACGCAGAGGACGGAGGAGGCAACAAGAGTAGAAAAGCCATGTTGCATTTCAGGCAAAAATGCTCAGGACGAGAAAAAGCCATGCATACACACACAAAACACCCACAAAAGTAGAGACACTAGAAAGAACAAAATCAAGTGAAAGTTGGATGGATTGAAAGGATCCATAAAATTATAAGGCATTATGCCATTGTTAAAATTTCCATTCTCATCTCAGCTTTTCCCCTGTTGCACTAGACTGATTAATGCCTGACAACATGATTAGGCTTTTGGTCTTTTGATTTCACAGAAGAAAATGTAAAGTTATTTCAGTGCTTCTTATTTCCCACCTCTCTCACTTCATAGCTTTAAAAGTTTAGGATTTTCTTTCTTCCTTCGCTTCACAATACTCTTTATCATGCCTTTCTCCATGAACAACATTTTGCATACTGCAATTCCATACCCCACTGATGTGCAACCTGCAATAATATACAATTAGGTGGTCTTTTTCTCCATTTTTTAGTAGTAAGACATCTGTCTTGTGATGATCT
>NW_009242436.1:0-2639 GCF_000690835.1 Fulmarus glacialis | reverse complement strand
TGGCCGCCAACTGGATTTAACTCCGTTAAATTTAACTCCGTTACAGCTGAATTATCTTTTGAACTATCTCAGAAATCACTCTTTACATCTATTACTCTATTTAATCACCCCACTCCTACTAAGTATGCAGAAAAGTTCAACTAGATTATTAAGAAGAAGTTGAAATACTAAGGAATACTAAAGAAAATGGTGGAAGGGAAATGGTGGAAAGGATTGGTTTCAATATTGCTATTGAAGTGTTTATTGAATAACTATGTGTTCTGAATTATCTCAGTGTCCTTTGTAGCTGAAAATAACTGGACAAAACTGATTAGTCAGCTAGTGATTCTTGGACAGTGTTCTTTTTTGTTACAGAACTGAATAACCTGGAATGGACATTTCTGTTCAGAAAGCAGATTTCTGTGAACAATGTCTTTTGAGGATCACATCTGATTTCTCCCCTGCTTGGCCTGCTTTTCATATTCATTAAAGAATATGCTTATCAGTTACTACTCATGTATACTAATGTTCCTTATAAATCATGTTTTTAATTGTAAGGGACACTTGTTTAAATTTTAAAACTTGGATCAAAATGTGGTTTGTGTGACTGGCTGGATGCCAATATCTAAATACTGTGTACATTACAGTGACTCTGAACTCTTCACAGTCTCCAAGAGTCTCTCCAAGGGTCTCTCTGTGTAGACTTGGGTGGATCATGACAGGTCCCTTAAGGTCATCTTTGCCCAGGTTTAAATCAATATTGTCAGGTCATTTGGCCATGATGACAGCAGGGCAGCATATGAGGTTACTTTACTGATGCCTGCATTACCCACTGGGTAGAAACATCATGCCCTTAAATCAAAATAGTTGGACCAGCATGGTCCTAACTATTGCTTCACTTCAGTCCTTCAAATAGTGATGCTTCTCTCTTTTCTCCCTGCACTCAGATGACACATTTCTAGCCATGGCTTTCAGTGGTAAACAGCAAATGTTGTCTTTTCCTGTAGTATGGCCTGAAAGAAGTATATACATAGATTTGCACAGCAGAGTTAGGCCACTGGGCTGTTGCAGAAGCACAGCAATTCCCTGAGGAGATTGTGGGTTGCAAAGCTCCTCAGATTGGGTAACACCAACAGAAAGACCAATTACTCTAAAACGTTGCAGAGATTAAGTTGTGAGGTAACCTGTGGATCAGGTCAGGTGAAGGATTCCCAGGACCCCCAAACTACAAAGCAACATCTCTGGTCCTGGGGTTATTATAACCAAATGCTTAGATCTTTCTTCCAGCAGAGAGATGGTGATGAGCCACTTAGGCCTTTTTGTTAGTCAGTGGCATAAGAACCTTTTGAAATTCCTTACACAAATGACAAGGCTGGCTTGTTGCCCAAAAGAGCTGCTTCAGATCTTCACAGTAAACCTTATCAGGTTTTCTTTTTTCTCTCTGATCATCTGGTTTATTAATGCCAGTTATAACCGGACATTGTGATACCAAAAATGTCAACATTTATGGGATAAAATTAACACAAAATTGTGTACTCTCACAAGGTCATTACAAATGTTTCTAAACTCCCAGTTCTCCTCCAGAACTGCAGTAGCCCTATTGTCTAAGACAGTTTTAACAGGAATATATTGCCCTAGAAATGCTTCGGATGTGCTTCACAAAAGCCCGTAGCCTTTTATGTAGGTTAAAGATAAGGCTACATGTAAATGCTTATTAAGTGTTTATTAGGAAGAAATTTAAAAGGCAGTGACACTTGCTAGGATAGTTTTGGCTTGCCTGCATTATCCCAGTCTACCAGCCACATAGTGGTCATTTACAAGTGTTAGCCTTAATTCAAGTTATTCCAAAGCTTGTGTCTGAATTTCTCTGCCAGAAACTTTTCCAGTTAGGTACCTTAATGAAGCATACAAGTTAGTAGGAAGGTAAAATGGATAATCAGGGGGCTAACATGAGTTCAAGCCTAGCTAATATGGAAGAAAGTGCCCAAAGAAGGTATGAAAACCGATACACAAATCTCTTTTATCATAGCTTCTATGAGGTTTGCAGCACTGGGAACAGGAACTGCCTCATCATTTTAAAATGAAAGTAACTGCTATAAAAAGATATCACAAGAAAAAGAAAATTACCCATATGAAGACATAGAAAAACTCTGGCACTGACATCATGTCAGTGTAAGCCGTTGAATTATTAGCACAAGATAGAAATGGCATTACTATATCTCATTGTTAACTTGAGGAATGAATGAAATACATAAAAATTTATAATTCTGTATTGTTTGTCTAAATTGTGATATAATACAGTGATCAGTGACAACAGATCAAGGGACAATGGAAGTATTAATATAACAAAAGCGTAATCTGGTGAGACTTTTAACTTGTTTCTTTCATAAAATCCTATTGCACGCTTTGATGGTAATAGAATATAGGTTGAAGTAGAGGGCAGTATTTCAAAGAAAATAAGAAGCAATCACTGCTGATGAATCAAGGAAAAAAAGTTCAGAAAAAGCATAGAAAATTGAACTTTTCTGGACATAGGATCCTGATCTGCTTAAACCTGGAAATATATATACACACATATATAATCTATAAATATTTCTTTAAATAATTGAAAGATATTGACTTTCTTTTACTAATGGGATATGACAGTGAAACCAGGTACA
>NW_009242435.1:0-2664 GCF_000690835.1 Fulmarus glacialis | reverse complement strand
AAAAAAAAAATCCAACTCACTTTAATTGCACAGAATACACAGTCTCAAAGACAGTAATATTAAAAAAAGACACAATCAGAAATTCGCGAAGAAAAAAAAAGCAAGACCATAATGAATCAGCATTAATTTGTACCTAAGCGTAAAATTTGTTCATCAAAACAGCACTTAAACAAGGTTGTTACTGGATAATACGATCTGGTATAACTCACTACTTATATTCAATTAGCTGAGCTTAAGCTTATTGGCAAGATAGTTCTTATCATCACCTTTCAGTCTTCCTAAGTTAGAAAGTATTGAAATAACAACATTCTTTGTACAGCACTAGGCACAAATTCAGGAGTACAGTCTACTTAGCTGATTTAAGGATTAGAATTATTTTCAAAACCATTACAGATTAAAATTATGGAAGTGCCAAAAGTCATTATCAAAAGCCATCAATACAAGAATCACATCCAAAAATTAAGACTTACCTTTCCTGCTGCCATCAAGGACAATGCAAACTGATACCAGAGATGGAACTCTTCAAATGCAAACTTCATGGCTCTTTCTAAACACTAATTTTGGGGGGAAAATGTTATTTAAGGGCACATTCTTCAATTATTAAGAAGATATACTAGTATAAAAATTTTCTTATAGACTCATACCTAAAATACATGTAGTTAAAAATTTATATCATTCAAATAAATGAAGTGAAAACAGCTGCCAGATTCTATATGGAAAAAAAGCATTGAACAGAAAATTGATTTCTCACTTATTATATTTGTTTAAATACTCTTGCTGGTACTGTCCTATTTAGTCTGAAAGAAGGAATGATAAATATCAGCTTACTGAAGGTATCAGCTGCAAAAGGCAGGAGATAAGTCTTAAGTGAAAATGAAAATTGTATGCACACTCTTCCTAAACTGTGAACAGCAATGGCACCACAAGTACTTATCAGTACCTTAAAAGGGGAGGAAAAGGTTCACCTGACAGTATTATTTCTATTTTTAAGAATTTTAGCTTCACACTCAATATTCTGCTGAGATTTTCAACTTAATAACTGAATGCCAGAAGGAAATTCATTATTTACTATACTGAGATAAAATGTATTAAATTAGCACTGTATGCTAATTTTGAAGGTTTCATATCTGCTGTTGTCAGTAAGAATTATTTCATTTTGCTATGCTCATTTTTACTAAACAGGCCAGCTCCAGACTGAAGCTACAACAGCTCCACTAGAGCAATCATAATTAGCTCACAGAGAATGAAGCTGGCAAAAAATTATATGCCTATTACATAACTGAACAGAATATTTTTACATTTCTGAATTTGTGTTTATTGTAATACTTAGTATACTAAGTATTACAATAAACACAAATTCAGAAATGTAAAAATATTCTGTTCAGTTATGTAATAGGCATATAATTTTTTGCCAGCTTCATTCTCTGTGAGCTAATTATGATTGCTCTAGTGGAGCTGTTGTAGCTTCAGTCTGGAGCTGGCCTGTTTAGTAAAAATGAGCATAGCAAAATGAAATAATTCTTACTGACAACAGCAGATATGAAACCTTCAAAATTAGCATACAGTGCTAATTTAATACATTTTATCTCAGTATAGTAAATAATGAATTTCCTTCTGGCATTCAGTTATTAAGTTGAAAATCTCAGCAGAATATTGAGTGTGAAGCTAAAATTCTTAAAAATAGAAATAATACTGTCAGGTGAACCTTTTCCTCCCCTTTTAAGGTACTGATAAGTACTTGTGGTGCCATTGCTGTTCACAGTTTAGGAAGAGTGTGCATACAATTTTCATTTTCACTTAAGACTTATCTCCTGCCTTTTGCAGCTGATACCTTCAGTAAGCTGATATTTATCATTCCTTCTTTCAGACTAAATAGGACAGTACCAGCAAGAGTATTTAAACAAATATAATAAGTGAGAAATCAATTTTCTGTTCAATGCTTTTTTTCCATATAGAATCTGGCAGCTGTTTTCACTTCATTTATTTGAATGATATAAATTTTTAACTACATGTATTTTAGGTATGAGTCTATAAGAAAATTTTTATACTAGTATATCTTCTTAATAATTGAAGAATGTGCCCTTAAATAACATTTTCCCCCCAAAATTAGTGTTTAGAAAGAGCCATGAAGTTTGCATTTGAAGAGTTCCATCTCTGGTATCAGTTTGCATTGTCCTTGATGGCAGCAGGAAAGGTAAGTCTTAATTTTTGGATGTGATTCTTGTATTGATGGCTTTTGATAATGACTTTTGGCACTTCCATAATTTTAATCTGTAATGGTTTTGAAAATAATTCTAATCCTTAAATCAGCTAAGTAGACTGTACTCCTGAATTTGTGCCTAGTGCTGTACAAAGAATGTTGTTATTTCAATACTTTCTAACTTAGGAAGACTGAAAGGTGATGATAAGAACTATCTTGCCAATAAGCTTAAGCTCAGCTAATTGAATATAAGTAGTGAGTTATACCAGATCGTATTATCCAGTAACAACCTTGTTTAAGTGCTGTTTTGATGAACAAATTTTACGCTTAGGTACAAATTAATGCTGATTCATTATGGTCTTGCTTTTTTTTTCTTCGCGAATTTCTGATTGTGTCTTTTTTTAATATTACTGTCTTTGAGACTGTGTATTCTGTGCAATTAAAGTGAGTTGGATTTTTTTTTT
>NW_009242434.1:0-2647 GCF_000690835.1 Fulmarus glacialis | reverse complement strand
AAAAAAAAAAAAGAAAAAAAAGAGAATGCTGTTGTTTTTCTTTTTTAAACACCTGCATGGCATGATTGTTGCACCTACACGTGTTGAATTTGCATCAGCCACTGTCAGATTTTTAGCTTGTGGTCATAGCTGTTTATTAGTTATAGTAATCTAAGCAAGACTTGAATCTTCCTTTTAACTGCTTAACATTTAAACACTTGAGAAACAATGAGATTTTAAGTACTTTAAGGGACTGTAACTTTTCCTGGTAACTTTTGTGAGTATTTTAGTCATGTTTCAACCTTTTTTCTGAATAAATAGTATTTATCTCTCCTCCATTGCTAAGTGACAGATCTGCACAACTCACAGGAAGAAAGTAATGAAATCAGATCTGGTGAGCTCCACACCTGGTATACTTATCAGGGTGTGGGTGTAGATGTGTTCAATTACACAAAAAGTTGGAAAAAAAACAAGAAGTAGATTTTTCAGTTTTAGGAAACCAGATAAACGCTGTATTTTAAAAGCCTGGAATTCTGATGCTTGTCTCATTGGCTTTTGCTAGGCCTAAATACTTAAGCTGGGCTTTTTCTACTTTTTTTCCTATTTCAGAGATTCCAAACATCCTCTGCAAAGACCTGTAGTCACTGTACAGAGATGTGTTACAAGAGAAGCACATCCTTCCTATCTGTGGCTTAGATTAAGTGGTATGTAGAAGTGCTTATCCTTGATTATGGAAGGAGACTAGGTATTAGACTTAAATTAGGCATCTGTTTGTTGAGTCCAAGATAAATGGCAGGAATAACATAATTAAATGGCAATAAATGATAATTCCTCCATCAAGATTAGGGTGAGATTTCTGTCAGTAGTCCTACCCTTTTGTACAAACCTCTGTATAAAATATCCTGTCAGTATTGCCCTAAATCTTCTCTCACTGAAACCAAAGAGAGAGCTATATAATATAAGATGAATACTTGCTAATTTCCACCTTAAAAATGCAACAGTTATGACAATGAAAATATTTTTACTTGGATAGGGACATACTGCAGTTATATGGTTATATCCCTCAGTGGATAAGGAAAACTGCAATATGTTTAAGATTTTCAAAATGGTCTGGATGATGGAGTACCACTGGATGTATTCCCAGATTCCCAGTGTCAGAATATGTGTTAAAAAATAAGTTGATATCATTACATTTTTTCCTGTGCTTCTTCCCTACCTGTTTCCACCCACACCTCCTGTGTTCTTCTCTTGTATTTTTCAAATAGAACAAAGAATTTTAAAAAAGGGAAAGAAAGGAAAATACAATGCACAAGATTAACACTGGCAGAAGAATAGACATGCATGACTGGTTGTTGGCAATGTCTCTAAAATGCAGCCCACATTTCTTCAGCGTACTTATTTTAGTGTGATAAATTACATTCCCTTTTCCTTTATGATGCTTTTTTCTTTCAAATGTGCTAACATGTAAGTATTCCAAAAAATTTTAATTACATTTTGGCAGCTCATCGAACATCCTCGATGGGCTTTTGGACTCTGCCCATATGACAAGAGTGGCACTCTAGAAAGATTCTCAGTCCCCTGATGTTTACAGGATTTAATAGTTGTATTTTGAAAAGCTATTATTGCAGGTCATTCTTACAGCCTACAATAAAATATGAAGACATTTATTTAGCTTGTCTCAGAATTTTTAAAGTCAGATATATGACTGAGGATGTGGCTTGGGGAGAAAGTTCCCCAAGAATCTTCCGGTTCATCTTCCAGTGTAAAATTTTTAATAAAATTTTAAGGGTGGGAAGGTCTTACAGTTAAAGTCTACATAGTTTCTTCCTCAGAGAAACCTATAATTTTATTTAGATTTTGCTGCCCCATCCTGAAAATTGAGGTGCACTGGAGGGAGAATTGTTTGAATCTGGATTAATTTCTCTAAAGGAATGGCACTTGGGTTCAAAACCAAATTAAATTAAATCTCAGAAGTTATTCATGTGAACTTTTGTCTCCAAATAGCAGAAATCTTTTCTGTGTGACTTAACCTGACTGTAGATCAAACCTGAAAAATAGATACTGTAAGTTTTGGCTTCAGCTACAAACTATATCAGAATAATATCAGAAAGCATATTTGGATTCAAACTCCTCATTTGTAGTAGCTAATGATCAAGATCAAGTTTTACTTAAAGAAAAGTAAAGACTTTTTCTTACTGATTTTTGAAAATCTATACATTGATAATAATTGCAGGAATAGAAGAACTGAAGATTTTTTCCAGTATGCATTAATAATTATTTAACTGAGTTATCAGAGGCAATAGTCCAATCATTATTGCTGTTTCATAAGTTGTGTGAAGATATAAACCACAGAATATATTAACTTCAGATATAAGCAGAGATGTAACACCATTTAGAAGCTGTAATGTCACTTTTCTACTCCAACTGACACATTTTTGCAATTATATATTCTTGCTGCATATATCATAGCTCAGAATGAGTATGTTCATTCAGTGCTTTTTCTGCCTAAAAAATGTAATTTCCGATTTCTGAAAAAAAGGTGTAGCTTTCAGGTACTGCCTCATTGAATGCACTGCTTGAAAATGAATTGAATGTGGCTTTTTTCCTCCTTTCCCCCTACTCCTCAATGAATTGTTAAAACAATTTTGGCTTCTTTGACCATGGGGAG
>NW_009242433.1:0-2648 GCF_000690835.1 Fulmarus glacialis | reverse complement strand
TAGGAAGGGTCCCCCGGCGCGATCGTCCAGTCCGGAGCCCTTCGCCTCGGTGCCTCATGAACCATGCTATCAGTTCTAGGGTCCATTAATGTAATAGTCATCTAAATATAAACACAAACAACTGAAAATACACAGTTTGTCTTCTTTTTGGTCAGAACCATGAAAATTGAAAAAGGATTTAGTCTTTACTTCAAATTTCAAAATTATTCAGGCTTGATAACTGCTGCTATTAGAGTGATCCTTGTCTCCTCCATTCCCTGAACCCCACATTCAGCACTTCCCTGTTCTTCTCCTTCCTCCCCAGAGAAAAGGAGTATCAGGCAGGTACAGCTAAACAAGTTGTGTTGTGACTTTCTGGCTTCCAACAGCTTTGGCCTGTGAATATCTTTGATATCTAGTGAAAGCTGAGCTCATGCTGGATACTTTCCTAGTAGTGTATCTCTCATACTCAGTATTTAGTTCTCATGACTCCTACAAAGTCTCAGTAAATTTTAAATTTGGTTAAAATTTGCTACAGGGTTCTGAAGTTATTAGAGAAAGAGGCAGGATAGGTAGCTTGTTCTCATTACCTTAGTTTCCCAAGGAAACAAGACTCTCAACACTTCATATGCTTTTCCTACTGCTATACAGAGAGACGAAAAGCAAAAGAGCAGAAAGTTACTAATAAAGGCAGCAAACTAATAGAAAAAATTTAGGATGCTGTATGCCATCATAGGTTCAATATACCTTAGTGAATATGTAAGTAATCACCACCCAACTTTGTCTACTGGGTTTTCTCAAGGAAGTACAGATTCTGCTAAGGAACTCCATGAATAATGCTACTCCATTGCTTTTCTCCCATAAATCTGGATAAAAAGTGGCACAGCTTGCCTAGAAGCTGGGTTTGACGTAACTTCTGAAATGCAAACATGGGGTTTGTAAAGGTTGCAGTTTTCTAAAGGTTTTAGTTTGAGTCTTCCAAATGAAAAATTCCTTCCACTTCAGAATAACACCACTGACCCAAACGAGTCTTCAGAGAAACTCCTTCCCCTGAGTCTCACCTTTTCATTGTGCTTCTCAGTATCTTGCTCAATTTCTGAACCTGTTTTAAAATTGGAACACTTTTCCAAATGGGATTTCAGATATTTTATATGTAAATTTAAGTGCTCTACATTGCGTAGCAGAATTAGAGTGCTGTATCTGAAGCAGTGACAGTATTCCCATTCTTTTCTGTGGAGCCAGGACTTCAGCTGAGAAGTTTCCAAGCCCCCCCTCACCCCAAGGCCTGGGGGGACACCCACTGGTGACCAGGCCCATGGCAAGCTCCTGCTCTTGGCCATCTGAGCTTTGTTCTGACTGTCTGTGCTGCTCCCAGGGGGTCTGCACATTATCTCCTTTCCCCCTTCCCACAGTCACCCAAGTTCTTGTTGAAAAAGCTTTCATTCGTTCATTTGCTCTTTAGTTAAACAATTATTTTCAAGTGATTGCAGTGCTTCTTGCAGAACATGCCTAGAAATCTCAACAGCTGCAAGTTTCTTTGTTGTGTACAGAATAAAAATATTTGTTGACTAGTTCTGAAATGGTCTACATACGATGAGTTTATTACTTATAATGGTCACTTCAGAAATATTTCTTTTCTTCTGTATTTCTTTGTCAGGATCTGATGAAAAGGATTTTTCCCAATCTGAAAGTCAAAGTTGCTCCCTCCAAAACAAAAATGCCTTGAACACTTGTCAATCGGGACTATATCCATGTCTTAAATTTAGCCTTTCCACTCTTCATCCTTTTATTATTATGTGTGTAGCAATATCAGAAGTGCTAACTACCTATCACCCGCTGTGCCTGATAGCACCAGTGACCAACAAGATGAGTGCTACTTACAGGAGCTTATAAACTAAACACATGAGGGCATATAGCTCTCAAACAAATGTTTGAAGCAAAAGATAAAGCTGGAAAAGGGGACAAAGGAAGAATTGGCATGATCAGTGACAGGCTAATATATTTTTGCAGTAGAATCTCCTGATGAATATTTGCAATGGGATAATGTACTGTTTGAAGGAGGGAAACATTATTTTTGTGTGAGAAAGATTGATACAAAAGGTGATAAGTAAAGGTGCCCCGCAATAAGAATCTAGCAGTTTTAGGAAATGTGTCAATGAGTACTTTAGGTTTGGGGTGGGGGGAAGAAAAAGCTCTGTGTTTTGAATTTCAATGGATAGATTTGTCCACTGTGTCCACCGAGAAATAGCTTGCTAGGTCTCAGTTTAAGCTTCTGGCAAGATCATTATGAGGAGGTATCAGAGTAAGGCTGAGAATTTTAGAGGAGAAAGTGACGGAAATTTATTTGATGTGTATTTGTTCTTTACTTGTAATGGCCTACTGGATACTGAATACTTCTTAATCACAGACATGTTGATTGGAAGAGACATCTGGAGATCATCTAGTCCTACCTCCAGTTCAAAGCAAGGTTGTCTTCAACACCAGGTCAGATTAGCTGTGGCTCTATATAGATGTGATGGCAATTTGACAAAATCTCTAGGCAAACCCATTCCAGTGCGGCACTAACCACTAACACAACCAGGAGAACAATGTAAGAGAAACCAGTAGCTGGGAGGTGAACCCATGTAAACTGAAGTTAAACCAAGTGCCGGGTCCTGCACTTTGACCAC
>NW_009242432.1:0-2653 GCF_000690835.1 Fulmarus glacialis | reverse complement strand
TTGTAAGGCTTCTCCAATTTCCAAATTGATTTTCTCATAATTAATTGGACAATTAACTGTAACTTGGTAATTATTTATCAGGTATGCTAATTATGCAAATATCTAAAAAGTATCCACACTCAATTTAATAACAAGGCATTGCTGTGAATATTACAGAACTGTTCATCACTTGCACCAAATATTTGAAAGACAAATGTTAGGATTATATTTCCTTTCACAGACTTCATAAGTTTTTGAAATGTGTTGTAGAATAAAATTACTGCATTGATTGGAGACTCAAAAGCTCCTGAAGACTTTTTTAGAAAAAAGTGAAAATGGTTTTGAAATTTGCTTGACACTTCCAGGCTGATACAATGGTCCCTTGATGTCAGTATCAGTATTCAGCTTAAGGAAGTTGTAGGGAACACCACAGCCAGCAATGCAAACTCCCTCTGGCAGGGTTGTTTAGTGTAGTAAGTTTTCTACGCTGCTTTATAGGTGTAAGCCTAATTCTGAATATCTCCATTCTCCAACCCTTTTCCCCCTTTAAAGTATGGCAGTAATTCAGCTACCAGCATGTGCTTAGAGTCCTAACACAGTACAGGAGAGGGAACTGGGTGTGTTGATCACTGCCAGCAAAAAAGGACCAAGAGAGGCCACGCTGACCACTGGCTCCAGTTCTCTGCCATCACAGGCTAGCATGCAATAGCCTATTAATGCTGAAAGGTCTGCAGAACATCCCTTTCATGTATCTCAAACCCTACCCATGAGCCATAAAACATACTATAACTTAGGATGGTGGCCTCTGGTTTTTTTTGTTACAGTCAAGACTAAGCACACTGTGGAAAAGCGTGAACAGGCACTTAAAAGGTCTTGGAGACCTGCAGTAGACTAGCTGCTTTTTCTCTGTTAATTAGCCCCTCCCCAGCAGCTTTCTAGCTTCAGAAATTGGGGAAGTCTTTTTGCTACATGTTAATGCACATCCTAGAACACTCCTGAAATGGAATCAAGTTAAAATAAAAGGAGTATCTTCTCATCAGACTTAGCAGCTCAGCTATACCAAATCAGCTGACAGTTCTACATAGTATACCCTGTTGCTCACCAGCCAATTAAATGATTCTTTCTGCTCTTCCTTTTGTAGACAAACTCCCCTTATAATGCATTGTTTCTGTACCTGTTCTATCGTTTGCATTCCTAGAGCACCTCTGAGACCCAATCGTGTTTTGGGCTCCTTGTATTTTGCTGTTTGATTACACTGATGCTTAGGCTGATGTGAAGCACCCTGTCGTTTTGGATTGAATTAATAGCAACAGCTAATGTTCTGAAAGAGCACATACAAAAGAAGGAACAATTTTACTTTTAATGACCTTGGCCTGGATAGTTCTTGGTTTTACGCTTCGTTCGTCTTCCCTCTTCATTCATAGTATCTCTACCTATCCAGAGTACACTAATGTTTCACATAGAAAACCAAGGAACCATAAATGGCAGTTCTTGCCACTTTGCCTCATTTGGAAGTCCCTCCTATGTCTATGATTAGTGACATCTTTTGAATTATGGGCAGTTCTGCACTTTCACTTTTGCTCTTTTCAACTCTACCTTATCATGAGCCACTCAGAGGAAGGTGAAGACTGAACTGGAAAAACTGTTCAGAGTTATATGGCAGTTTCTGTGATTGGCTGTTTTTATTTTTATGGCTGTTCGAGAGGCAAAGCATTGGAAATACTTGGCCTGCAGCTATTTGTGAGTAATGTTTAAATATTCGTCATCCTGACTAGCTGGAAAACTTGGAAGGCCATTTTCTGTTTGGAAAATGAAGTTGCATCAACATTTTCTTTAAGAACAGGGATTCTTCCTGATGGTTTGATGTCAAACTTGCTTCCCCTGCACCCACCCTGCCAAGGTACAGTTCTTCCTCCATTGCTCAATGCTTTGGCTTACTAGTGAGAAGGAAAAAAGGTACGTATAATGCATTCCCTAGGGTTAATGGATTTGCTGATAAATCCTTAGCAGCTTTTGATGGGGAACTGAAATTAAACTATTTAGCTAAATTCTGTTGTCACTTCCACCTGTGAAGTCTGAAGTCCTCCACTGAAGTCACTCTGGATCTATTCTGGTATTTAGAAGATCAAAATCTGACCTCTTACTGCTATACCAGCAAGACACTTTGTTAGTTCAGTCACTTTCCTCTCTCATGCTAAGCATAGAATACCTTACCTTAATCACACCAAGGCATGATGTAGTGGCAGTCTGTACTCAGAATTCCCTAGTGAACGAGAAGAAATGATAAAGGATCAGGACCTTTTGCATTTTTTTTGGATCTAGTTCCCAACCTTCCTTTCACTTCACAGTCCACTCCAAAACACCACTTCAGATATGCGAAAGGCATAGGTGCTATGCACAACTAGGTGCTGGCTCTCCCATCGGCAGTAGTGAGCCTTGCAGGGAAACCTCTGCGTGTAGCAGTTTAACAAATTCACGAACTGTCTCAGGGCAGTGGCAACCCTTGCACAAAGGAGCAATGGAGGAGGAAAGGCCCTTTCTGAAGGAGCCCCAGCGCCCTCCGCCTATACCGTGCCAGCCCGGCATCCTCACCCGCTCCTCGCTGGCGCTCCGCCCCGGTGACCCGCCATCTGAGCCCCCTCCCTGCCCTCTCCGATGGCCCTCGGGGTCGGGA
>NW_009242431.1:0-2659 GCF_000690835.1 Fulmarus glacialis | reverse complement strand
CGCCAGCTGGATTTAACTCCATTCACCACTTTCATTGGCTTAGTTCAGTTCATAATCTGCCTCTTAGGTGTTATTTTTTACCCACAGATCCACCTCTTAAATCATTTTGGCTTTCTGAAGGAAGTCTGCTCTAAGATTGGTTGCAAATACATGGTCACATTATTATAGTCTGTACCTGAAATGCCACGGTGCTGTGGCTGAGCAAAGTTCAGACCTACTCCCACTTCTTCTGATCAGCTGCTTCCTGAGCTTAGATTTTCTTCAGTTGATACTAGTGCTGTAAGCACAGAGAGCCCCCAGCACAGGCCTGCTTTTCATAGCTTTGCAACTGAGCTGACCCAGTGTCAGCCAAGATAACACTAACAACGCACAGAAAGCCAGTGAGGGACCAAGAGGGCACCACATAGCCTAAAAGCCGATGGTTGCTTTTCCATGTGCAGCAAAAGAAAAAAGTAATATCCATTTCTAATTTAAACAGATCTTTGTATTTGTATTTTTGTCTTGTCTATCCTTTGACCTTTTGGCTTATTTAACTCTTTTAAGAGCTAGATATTAACTCTAGGGTTAATGCACAGACAGAAGAATGCAAAGCAAGAGAACAGGTTGCAACAATGATGATGCTGAATTTGAAATCCTCCACCAGGAGCAAAGGTTTTCTTTTATGTCTGACAGGCTGTGAGGAAGTTGGACTGCTTCTTAAGTGTCCTTTCCTGTATGTCAATACAAGTGATCTCTTTGGGCATACTCAGAAATTTTCGGCTTAATAAATAATCACTGTAGACTACGTGCTTCCATGTATGGGAAGCAACGTGACTTTTTCTTCTTGCCTTTGTGGGGTGTTGGAGAGGAGGAAAGGTCATGCTCTGTGGGACCGGAGGGGAAAAACTGCAGTTCATAAATCAGGCTTGAGCTACCCCAAAGTCAGGCCACTGAAGTCACAGTGAGGCTCTGCAGGCAAAAATGACAGCTAGGCTTTTATCTGTATGCCATGGCATCACAGGTCGATACTATGACTTCTTTCTCTTCTTTAAAGCTTTCATGTCAGAGAATCAAAGCCCCCTACCTCCCCTTCCCAAATTGCCTCCAGTTAATTATAGCATGAACAGTAGTTACCCCAGGTTTGAAAGAGGCTTTGATGAGATATTGCTCTTTGATAAGCCATTTCAAGGGCAGGAGGCGAAGTGTTTGCTTTGCTTGGAAGAGGAGTCTGATGAGCAATTTGTTTTTCTTTTGCTGAGGCCAAGCAGAGCTTTGTTACCTCCAGAATATGGAGACTGCAGAGGTGGTTTACAGCTACTGCTCTTTACCTCTGGCTATTTCTTTGCCTTGTGCAACAATAAAGAGTTATGAATGAAGCCCAGCAGCTTGTCCCTACCTGTGACAGCTGCCTCTGCGCTGGGCCTTAGCAACCATCCACTCCCCAGCTTTTCCTCCCATGGCTATCTTTCCTGCCTTGGGCTGTCCTGGGAGGCCCTGAGGAATTGGGAGTGCAGTGAAACCCAGGAGTGCAGCTGGCCCAGAGAAGAGAGCAAGCTTCAGCTTCATGAATAGCTGAGCCCTCCTACCATGCACTGTGGCAGAAAGGGGCAAATGCACAAATAAGGCTTCGGGTTGGGCTGGCCAGCCTGACTGGTGGTGGGCCAGCCTGTAAGACTTGAAATTATTTAGTCTGAGGATACTGAAGCTCTCCCGCAGCCTAGGCCCATACTAAATGCACCAGGTGCTTAACTGGAGGCAGGAAAAGCCACACCAAAAGAGTGAAGGCAAGCAGGGCTGCTACTGATTCTTGCTACAAGAACGCTTTACAAACTCAGATTATAAATGGCGACGCTATTCAATGTTCATTTCATCAGGCGTTTTATTACACAGGCCATAAAATATATCTGACTCTCACTGGACAGGCACAATAAATAGGTTTACTCTAGCAGCCTAGCTGCAGCTTTCAGGTCAGCATGGGAGTAGGACAGGGCAGGAGATGTTGGGGTGGCCGCAGGCATTTCCTGATCATGTGCTTTCCAACACTGTAGATGGAACATAAGGAGTTTTGTTCAGAGGTTGAGAGAAAACTTGAGTGTATCCAACTGGCTGCAAAATACCTCCAAATAGAGGGATTCTACATGCTACTTTTGGCTCAGCCCAGCCTGGATGATGGGTGTCCACACAGGTGGATTTGGGACTGTGGACCACCTGCCCCAGGGGTTGAAATAACTCAGCAGCTTTGTCATGGCCCCAGCCTGCTGGTGGAAACCCACTGGCTGCTGCGGCCGCTGAGAGCTGGTGGCTGTCACTCAGCCATGCCAGAGCTGTGCCGGAGCGGGGCCGGGGGGGAAAGGAAATCGCTTGCCCAACCCAGTAACAGGATGTTATTCACATGCTTAAATCTGCAGGATCAGATCAGTTATCGGAAGAAAAGGAGATGGACAAGATAAGCAGGTGTTGCACAAGATGGTGGCGTTTGGGAGAGGGCTGCAGGAGGCAGCAAATGAGCTATAGACAGAGCCATCGCTGGAAAAAAACGTTCCATTGCCCGGCCGACGGTCAGGTAGGGTGCGGTACATGGCGGACTCGGGCTTGGTCAGGTACTTCTAGGGAGAATGCTGCGTGACTGAAGCTGAGGCGGGCCCTAGGGTCAGCTCGGCTCGGTTGGCGTTTCTGTGCC